>NW_021605377.1:201933-246554 GCF_004785775.1 Grammomys surdaster | reverse complement strand
GTCTCTCCAGCAGTGGTTGTGCACCGTGCACCTCAGTGCAGTGAAGGTGTTTCCCTGTGGCTGAATGCAAGCCAACAAGACTGACTGGAAAGCCCCTTAACAATCCCACTACCACCTTCACCCCGAAATCTAGGCACCTGACAGTAAATTTAAAATCTTAAAAATAAATGAATTCCCTTGAACATATAACTTTTTTTTTTTTGGACTGGAGAACTGAAATGACACATGCCTGTTTTTCATAGTTCTGGGAGCTGGGAAGCCTCATGTCTGCTGAGGACCCTGTTTTATACATAGCCATCTGCTGGTGCCGAGTCTCCCTCCACAAGGCACAGAGCAGAGAAAGAGAAATCTCTCACCTTCACCATCTATCTGCCCCCCACCCCGACCCCCACCCCGACCCCCACCCTGACCTCCACCCCGACCCCCACCCCTACCTCCACCCCGAGGAGAGGGCTCACACTGACTTTCTCCTGTACTCCAAGCCTTGTTTCCACGAAGGGAACGGTGGCTTAATAATAAAGACAAGGCGACATAGGAGACATCTGTATAGAGAAAGGCTGCTGGTCTGTTTGCTGGGGCTGTCTCGCAGCTAGCTTCTAACTTACCCCAGCTTCTCTGCCACTGCGTCCTCCATGCAGCTCCTTGTTCTGCCTCCCTGCCCCTTCCCAGTTTCCCTTCTGTCTCCTGCCCAGGGTCCTTTCCGAAGGTCCTTCTGCCCTAGCTCTATCTCCCAGTTCTTTATTATGCAAAAAGCCATACTCCTGACTCAGCCACTGGCTGGGGGCTAACTGACCATCCCCAGGGCACCTAGCCTGTCTTTTATGGGCAGGTGAGGAAGGGACAAATATTTACATATCCAGCTATCTTGTCAGCCTAGCCCAGCAATTAACTATTGAGAATAGAGGGGCACACCTTACAGCATGTGTTGGGGTGGGTCACCCTAACAACTGATATGCAGAGAAGAGGGATGTGGTCCCTAAGTACCAATTTCTTCATGTTTTTTTTTTTAATTGGTTATTTATTTACATTTTAAATGTTGTCCCTTCCCAGTTTCCCCTCAACAACCCCCCCATGCCACCCCCATCCCTCTGTGAGGGTGCTCCCCATCCCCCCATTCTTACCTCACCGCTCTAGCTTCCCCTTATGCTGGGGTATCAGTCCTCCACAGTACCAAGGGCCTCCCCCCACCTCCCATTGATGCTGGACAAGGCCATCCTCTGCTACATACACAGCCGAGCCGTGAGTCCCTCCATGTGTACTCCTTGGTTGGTGGTTTAGTACCTGGGAGCTCTGGGTGGTCAGGCTAGTTTTGTTCTTCCTATGGGGTTGCAAGCCCATGGGGCTTGTTTTAAAAGGAGCAAAAGTCCAGCCTCCCACCCCAAATTCCCAAACACTTACTTACAAAGGGCTTTCAAGAGAACCCAAGAGCATCTTTCTCAGCAACAGCTATTAACACCCCCTCCATCCACAGTGTGTTCCAGACAATTCTCTGTCATTCGACACCCCCACCACCACCACCAAAGCTTGTTCTTCCTTAACTTGCAGCCACTGGCTGTCCCCAGCTGCCTTCTTCCTGGATTTTCTAACTTAAGCAAGAAATCACCCTCTTTAGGGCTTTGAGAGAAGAGAGAATTCCCTTTGGCACACTGGAGAGGAAACTAAAACCGTAGGTGCTCCCTTGTAGATACTGTTTGGTGACAGTAGGAAATCGTGTCAGATCAAAAGGAAGGGAACACCAAGTGAAGAGTGGGAAGACAGAGAAAGCAGGGACAGCAGGTGGTCTGTCAGAGCGAGCAGGAGGGGATTACACAACAACCTCACTGTAACTTAAAATACCATCTCTGCTGAGGCAGAGATGTACTGCCGGGTGTACTGCTGGGTGTACTGCCGGAGGCTCCTGGTGTGGGAGAATTTGTACAACTGTTCAGTGGTGTCCCCAGGAGCATAAAAAGAAGGAACAGTGCCTAAGCTCACATGTCACGTGTGACAGTGAATTATTGAGAAAAATCATACCAAAGATAAGCATATCACTCGATCTTGCCAAAATGAATACATTTGTTCTTGGGAAATGAAAGTAAGACCCAAGGCCCAGTATGCAAGCTTGCTTGTCTGTTCTCCAGCATTCAGAATGCGGACAACCAGACAGTCTGAAGCTGCATCTACATAGCCTACTAGCAAACAAAATACAGAAGCCTTTATTCCCAAGTTTCTGTATCTATAAAATGGGACTGATAATAATTCTAACACATAGGGCTATTATATTTGATAAATTGTATCAGTAGTAAAAAAAAAAAAAAAAAACAAAAAACAAACCATTCTCTACTACAGTAGCCCTGAGACAGAGCTGAGAATAATCTTCTTCTATTATTATTATTGTTATTATTTCTCTGAGACAGGATCTCACTGCATAGCTCTGACCATCCTGGAACTTGGTACGTAGACCAGGCTGAACCTCAAATTCAGAGATCTGTTTGCCACTGCTTCCTGGGGGCTGGGATTCAAGGCACGCACCACCATACCCAGCTGAAACAGGAATAAAGTAAAGGAAAAAGGAGAGAGGCTGGGGAGATTTCCTTACTCATTCAGGTACTAGCGTGGTAATAAATTACTTGCAAATAGAGCAGTGCAGACTATTGGCTGACCATTTGCTGCTGCCATTAGCACGTCGAGTATCAGAAGCCAAAACCCAAACTCTCCAGTGAGGCCAATTGAGCCTATATTTATAACTACTCTGGATGTCTGCAGCTGATGTGAAAAATACTCACTTGGGAACACAGTCAAGTTCACGCAGTGAGAGTAGCGGGAAGAAAAGACTCCTGTAGCTGGAAGCTGAGATAGGGCTTGGGATCCGAATCTTAACGTGCTTCAGGGTGCTTTCCACAGTGGGTACGAGTAACATTGAACTTGGAAGACTCTTAATACCGTCCAGCTAACTACAGAATTTGTTCAACCTGCAAACTAACATTTATTTGCCTACTCCAACCCCCCTTTCCCTCCTCCTCCTCCTCTTTGGAAGGGTTACTCACACAAAGTAGATCAGGCTACCCTCAGAGCTCACAGCTCTCCTGAGGTATAGGCCACCATGCCTTCCATTTATTTATCCTTAAAAAATTATTCTCTTATTTATGTTTTAAAACGGGCTCTTCTGTATTTGCCATAGCAAAAAGTGCAAAGACTGGAATTGTCTTAAACTGCTTATTTGCAAGGAAAATTAGCTTCGGGCATGTGCCCTTGGCATCCCTCCCCACCCCCAACCCCCATCCCCAAATCCAGCGCCTACCAAAAGAACCCAGAACAGCACCTTAAGGGCAGAACTAGAAAAGTCCTAGTGTAACTGTAGTTATGAGGGTTTTTTTGTTACTGTACCTATCACCAACTAAATCAGACGTGCATTCGGTGTGTGACGTCATCCCTTCCAAGTACTCTCCGAGGCAAGGAGGGGAGTGAGGCTAAACGTGGTTCTGGGCTTGAAGTGGCTCCAAGGGAACACCAGTGTGAAGGGTGGAGGTAGACATGCTCGCTAGCCTTTTGGCTGGCGTTTTGCAGTTGCCTCTGAGTACTTGAACCACTTTATGCCGGTGTGCGATAGGAGAAGGTGGAGAGAGTTTCCCTGTTCAGGGTTCAAGTGCTCTTGTGACTATCCTAAAATAACACTGAGCATGATACATTAGAACTTCACGTAGCTAAGTGCACAGGCTTTCGACTCGTCCTTGTCACCCAATCGTCGCTCTTCCCGTCTCAAACGAGCTGAGCTGCTTGCTGAACAGAATTTTCCATCATCACTCGAGCTGCAGAACCCTTCTGCTTCTGCATTTCCTGTTCCTCTAGCGTCGGTGTGTCAGTTGCAGAGTAAAGTACATCAAAAGGAAAGCTAGGCTTTCTTTGCTCCCAAATGTTTTCCTAGCGACTTACACCGCTCCTTGCCCACTGGAGAATCTATTTTTTTCTGTGACTTTGCTGACTTCTTTCTCAAGAATTGTGATTATTTTCACACAGCCTTTTAGTCACATGGCCAGGTATGGCACCGTTCAGTGTGGTGTGGACATATTCCCGAAGCCAAGTTATTATATCTTGTTGAGCATTAAAGAAATCTGATCGTTTCCTTGGTCTCTATTTTGGAAGATGCGGGAGCTTTTCCCTTAGTGACAGCATAGAGCAAGATTTAAACTAGGCTACAAAGAGGAAGAGTTTGGGTGGAAAAGGAAAACTCCAAATGTCTTGTTTTAACTTACACGAAGATATGGCATAGGAGATAAAAATGAGAGATTTTTCTTTAAAACGGAATGACCTCTGGTGGAGGTGATTATGACCCAAACACACATATGAAATTCACAAAGGATAAAAAAAGATAATTGTACAACAGGCTACGACAAAGACCTTCCTTGTCTGGGGTTCAAATACTTTTTAAAAAATCACTGTTTTATTTATTTTGCCTGTACACACTCTGTGCACCACATGTGTGTCTGGTGCACAAAGAGGCCAGACTCGGGTGTTGGATCCTCCAGAGCTGAAGTTACAGATGGTTGTAAACCACCATGTGGATAGCCAGGTCCTCTGGATGTCAAATCCAGGTCCTCTGGAAGAGCAACCCATGCTGTTAACTTCAGAGCCATCTCTCTAGCTCCCAAGTGCTTTTTGTTTGTTTGTTTGTTTTTCGAGGCAGGGTTTCTCTGTATAGCCCGGGTTGTCCTGGAACTCACTCTGTAGACCAGGCTGGCCTCGAACTTAGAAATCCGCCTGCCTCTGCCTCCCAAGTGCTGGGATTAAAGGCATGCGCCACCACCGCCCGGCCCAAGTGCTTTTAAAAATAATAAAAGTGAGGTAGTTTCTGAAGAAAAGCTGTAATAAGCTATTTATGTACAGGACAGTGGGAAAGTTATACAAAGAAAGGAGTCCTGAAGTTTGGGATTGTTTGATTCTTTTCCCCTTATAGTGAATGGAAATTTTAATTTTCTATTGCTTTTTGACATCTGACCTATAGCTACATGGTTCATGCCCTGAGTACTCTTTCAAGTGTATTTTGTATAGAATGAGTTTCTAGAAGAAGAAACATCCATATAAATAAAAAAGGTTTCATCTTGTTCCTGTTTTGTTGTTGTTGTTTGTTTTGTTTTTTTATTCTTTTACTTTGCTTAGAGTAGATGCTATTTTCTTCCTGTTTGGCTTTTTTGTTTGAGGCCTGATCTCACTATAGCTTACATTTGTTTGTTTGCTTGCTTGCTTAGCTTTTATTTATTTATTTATTTATTTATTTATTTATTTATTTAAAGACAAGGTCTCACTGTGTAGACCAGGTGAGCCTGCATCTCCCTGTGTAGTCCAGGCTGATCTCTAGCTCATAGTGATTCACTGGTTTCTGCCTCCTGAGTATGGGGATCAAAAGCAAATACCACCGTGCTGGCTCCGAACTAACTTTGAACTCATTATGGAGACCAAGTGGTCCTCAGACTTAAGGTCCCTTTGTCATAAAACATCCCCCTGGTTGGTATTACAGGTGATGTCATCAGCTTCATTTCCTCATTGGACAGCTCACAAACCATCTGCAACTCCAGCTCCAGGGATTCTGACGCCCTCTTCTGGCCCCAGCAGATATGTGCATATGCACATACACATAATTAAAAATATTTTTTAAATGAGTGTCTATTTCTTTCTTTCTTAATCCTACTTGCAATAGTGGTGCTAATAGTGTCTCTGAGGCCATAATACATGACATGAAAAATGAAAGATATTATAATACAGGTCAGCAGCAAATTTTCTCTCAATGTGTGTAAATATATTGTTTCATATTAATATGTATAACTACTTTTTAATTTTTGTTTTTGAGTTTTGAGACAGGTTCACTCTGTAGCCCTAGATGACCTAGAATGAACTATTTGGACCAAGCTGGCTTTGAACTTGGGGAGATAGTCCTGCTTCTGCTTCCTGGAGCTGGGATTATAGACGAGCATCACAATGACTGACCTTGTCATTCTTTCTTTTGGGAATATGCCATTTAGTTACGTAGCATTTATAAACAATACCTGTTAATTAATATACAATAATCAATTAGATCCCCATTACTGGGGCAAAGGCTTATTTTCTATTTGTTGGTTTAGTTTCTCTATTTACTTGTCTATTTTTCAGCCAGGGTCTAACTATGTAACCCAAACTGGCCTTGACCGTGCTAAACAGCCTGAATGGTTTTCTAGCTCTGTCTTCTTCCTGCAGCCTCTTGGGTGCTAACCTGAAAGGCCACATGCCACTATACTCTGTGGCTCATTTTCTTAGTCACTTGGAACAGTGCCACCCCAGTGGTCTCCTTTCTTGTAATCTTTACTGTCTCGCATATGGGGTTTTGTAGAGTTGATTATTAGACATCTGAATTCCTAAACCAGAGGAATGGGTTAGACAATTGGTTCTCAACCTGTGGGTTGTGACCCCTTTGGAGACTCTGACACCATCAGAAAACACATGTTTATTTTATGATTCATAGCAGTAGCAAAGTTGCAATTATGAAGTAGCGACAAAAATAATTTTATGGTTGGGGGTCACCATAATACAAGGAACTCTATTAAAGGACCTCAGCATTAGGAAGATTGAGAGCCACTGGGCTAGACAACCTTGACAATTTACCACAATACCCTCCCGAAGTCAACACTCTATGAGAAAGTCTCGAGGGAACTACAGAGCTGTGTGACTTGCCATTTCCTCATCAGTACCTGGTACCCCCTTTACTTCACAGCTGACTAGAGTCTCACCCACACTACCCCCACCCTCCACCCCTGTCTCTGTGCATTCGATGTGCGTCACCTTCACCAAGCCTGCACCAACAGCGATGACCACATCACCTACAAATGCTCCTGTCATATCAACCTTATCCCATGTTTGTATTGTTCTGGTTCCAGGACGCTGATACTTTAAGCCTGAGGCTCTAACTTGAGCAGGAAGAGTTTATTTTGGGGATGAGGAATCTCCCCCCAGAGACAAGACAGGCCTCTCAACCTCACTCTTCTCTTTCCCTCCTCTCCCTCCCCCTCTCCTCTCCTCTCTCTCCTCTCCTCCCCCCCTTTCTCTCTCTCTCCCCTCCTCCCCCCCCCCCTCCTCTTCTCACCCATTCCTCCCTCCCCTTTCCTCAGCTGGGTAGCTCTGGAGGAGGAATTAGTTTCTAAATCTGCAGATCACTCTTCTCTAAGAAAACATCAGTGTTTTCCATGTTTATCCCCTTATTACACAGAAACACAGTCAATGAGACAGTAAGGGGTCGTGTTGACAGTGACTTTAGGCACTTATGTAAAGTACCCCTGTAAATTTCCATCAATCCGTAGAGTTGAACACATACAAAATGTGCATTTCACCCACCCTATAAACACAGTTTTAAATAGGCTGCGGAAGAAGGAAGGCACTGCACTGTGAATGACAGTCTTCTGCAAGGATAATCTTAGGATGGTGTTCTAATGGTACCATCCAGTAATGGTTCTCTGAGGGTTTGAATAAGTATGGCCCCCAAAGCTTCATGTGTTTGAGTGCTTGGCCATAAGGAGTGGCACTATTAGGAAGTGTGACCTTATGGGAGGAGATGTGGCCTTGTTAGAGGAAGCCCGTCACTGTGGAGACAGGGCTTTGAGGTCATTTACGCTGAAGGTACACCAGTGTGGTCTATGGTCTCCTCCTTGCAGCATATGAGTCAAGATGTAGAACTCTCAGCTCCTTTTCCAATACCATGTCTGCCTGCATGCTGCCATGTTTCTTGCAGTGATGATAACTGATTAAGCCTCTAACACCGTAAGCCAAGCCGGGCGGTGGTGGCGCACACCTTTAATCCCAGCACTTGGAAGGACACCTTTAATCCCAGCACTTGGAAGGCAGAGGCAGGCGGATTTCTGAGTTCAAGGCCAGCCTGGTCTACAGAGTGAGTTCCAGGGCTACACAGAGAAACCCTGTCTCGAAAAACCAAAAAAAAAAAAAAAAACAACAACAACAAAAAAAACTGTAAGCCAGCACCAATTAAATGATTTCCTTTATAAGAGTTGCTGTGGTCATGATTTCTCTTCACAGCAATGGAAAACCTAAGACAGCTTCCATGGTATAAAATGAGCTATGTCCTTCTTCCCTCTGGGCCAGTCAGACTCAGCACCAGAGCCTAAAGAGACGCATGACCTTAAGGAACATTAAGGACACAGATGGATGATGCAGTACCACTTTGCATCTCTTTAATCCAATCAAAACGTAGCCTTGGACAAGACAGTAGACCCCACCATAGGTACTTTAAAGTTCTCCCCAAGACTCCAGTGTGTAACTAAGATGCAAACTATTTGTGTAACTCTTGTTTTTGTTTTTTGTTTTTGTTTTTCAAGACACTTTCTCTGTGTAGCCCTGGCTGTCTTGGAACTCACTCTGTAGACCAGGCTGACCTCAAACTCAGAAATCTGCCTTCCTCTGCTTCCCAAGTGCTGGGATTAAAGGTGTGCACCACCACTGCCCGGCCTACTTGTGTAACTCTTAAACAAACTTTATGTTTCATGGTCCCTAAGAAACTTTCAAGTAGCTGGATAACATTTGAATTATTGTTCTCCTGTCAGGGTGGCCATCTTGCTTCACTAAGGATGTTACCAAAGTTCCTATATAGAAGGTCCCAGATAACAGGTTAACAGTAGAATTTAAAGAAGCCATTAGAGAGTTAGACGGTGTGCTAAGAATAAGAGAATAAGGATGGGAATATGTCCTAGGAAGAGGTAATGGTATAGGCAAAGATACCTGGACAATAGTAGAATCTGAGGCTCTATGTGCACAATGTTACAAGAAATAGAATCAGGAGAGACTGAGTGATGGCAAGAAAATTAGTCAAATCTTTGGCTTTGATGGCAGGATTGCTGATAGATTATTCATCCTGGGAAGGAAATGAGAGCAGGAATTCTCTGAAGTGGCAAAAGTTTAGATTCAAAAATCGGTTTATGCAAAGAGCCACGTACTCTCCAATTAAGAGATCAGATCTGATTATGGATGTGGTGGTGTGTACATGTAACCTAGGAGACAGATGATGAAGGAGAACGGCAAGCTCAAAACCAAGTTCTAGACCAGCCTGAGTTACATTCTGAAACCTTGTCAAAGACAAAATAAGAGAGGGAGGAGGAGAAGAGGAGAAAGGGCTCACATCTGTCCTCTTGATTACTTTCATGGTGTCACCAATAAATCACAAGAGCCCAACGCTGGCAGTGGGGAGCTTTTCCTCCAGATGGTCTTAAATAAATGCTCCTCCCAGACCATAATCACGAGGGTGGTAATGTGACAAGCTGCTGATGAATCTGTCTTCCAAGAAATCTGCCCCTTCTTTAAGAGGAAGGCTGTGACTTTCTGGGAATACCAAAGGATAACAGTGGCCAGCCCAGAGAAAGTAACATCTACGTAGATATTTGAGCAGATTTGAGGGAAGATCCTGAATTAGGACCCTTGTCCTTGGAATCCTGCTTATGTTGGAAAGCTGTCACTGAATGATGACATATAAAGGATGTTACCTTTGAGTGCTACCCCAACCAGCCAGTTGGTTTTCTTTTAAAGCATTTTACTTTCAGAAATTAAATAAATTCTGGAGTACTTATACAGGTCTTGTGTGTAAAGCTCATGTGTGCAAGTGTGGCCCATAAAATCAGATTTCAACACAAAACTGTGATTCCAAATCTCTCAATTTGGGTATTTAATCTAATTAATTTCTTAAAGATTTATTTGTTTTACTTTATGTGTATGCGTGTTTTGCTCGCATATCTCCGTGTGTACCATGTATATGCTTGGTACCCTCAGAGAAGAGAGTATCAGATCACCCAGAATTAGAATTACAGAGGGTTGTAAGTAACTATGAAGATACTAAGAATTGAACCTGGGTCCTCTAGAAGAGCAGCCTATGATCCTAACCATGGAGTCACCCCTCCAGCCCCAGCTGGGTATTTTGAAGTAGAATTACAAGGGTCTCCTAAGTAGGGAACTTCTTTTCTATTTTAAGGGGATTGAAGTCAGGGTTTTGCACACGATGGGAAAATGTTCTACCATTGAACTATACTCCTATCCTACCAAATGCTAATGACAAAAAAAATTAGTACTTTGACTCTGCTTCTTTCAAACCTTTCTACACGTAGTTCTAAAAAATCCACACTGGCCCCTTAGTTCAACGCCTAAGACCATGTGTATGTACTGAGACTGCTGCTTCTCATTAGAACATACCGATTGACGGCAGTTATTTTGGACTAGAGATTTTGTGTAGAGTAAAGGCATGGATATCAGTTAGAAGCTCTTCTAAAGGCCTCATGGTATCCTGAGCTTCTTTTTAGAGCCACTGTGGTTTGCTCTCTGAAATTTGCAAGTTTGTTCTTCAACCCCCATTAACTGACTTTCCATCTGTTCTTAAACTTCAGATTGACTCCAAATCAGGCTTAGTGCTTGTTTGTATTTTTTCGTTTCTTCATCTCATGAGATAGGATTCTTTTTCACTTACGTCAAAGATACAGACTTGACCAGATGTCATGTACACAATTACTTTAAGTTTTTAAATAACTTTAAAAAAATTTTGTTAAGTTTTTAAATTACTTTTAATTTTCTTTCATGAGCATAGTGGGGTCCCAAAATAGGAAACATCTCTTTCACTTTGTTTGACAGATACCATGGACAACATATCTTTTATAGTTTTGTAAATAATTAAGTATTAAGTGTGTGTGTGTGTGCACGCTCATGTGCCATGAAGGTCAAAGGAAGAACCTGTGAGTGTTGGTTCTCTCCCATCAAGTTGATTCTGATGACTGAACCCAGCTCACCAGCCTTGGCCGAAAGTACTTTTACTGAGGGCCATCTCTTTGGCCCTCAGGATTGTCTGACGCAATATCTATAGTTTTGTTTTACGATGCTAAATGAAATCATTCTGTTGAAACATCCTTGAAAATTAAGAGACTAAATCTTTCATTTGTGCAGCTTCCCCACCCCCCAACTAATAAATTCGTAGTTTGAATCAACTATAGACTTTGCTAACTGATAAGTACGTTTTCCTCACTTAACTCAAACATATTCTAACATCCTTACAGTTGTGTGACAGACAGTCACTATGAAGATCATGTGGGTGAGCGTGACATTCTGTGGGGCTTAGTTTAATAACTAAAACCATATATTCTGGAAAACATTTTCAAACACTGGTTCTACCTTTAATGATGAGCTCTTTGGAAATAATTCAACTTTCTTGTGTTTCAGTTTCCATGTCTCCTCATTTTAAGATGAGTGTAACCATGGTGACTGGCTCACAGTGTTTTAGGAGCGCAGCATGAAATAACCCCTGAAAATATTTAGCAGGCAGCCCCAGACCTCAATGATTTTCCTTTAGGGGAGAACCGAGGAAGTCTACTTTCTACCAGTGAGGGGAATGAGCACACCGTGAGACAATGATGCCCAGGGCAGCTGAGGAGGACTTGGGTCTTTTCAAACAAAGGCACATGGCAGAAAATAAATCAGAGCCCCAGAATCTCAACCCACGGGCTACAAATAGAAGCTGCAGCTGCAGGCCCAGGGCTGGCCTTTACATGTCCAGAGTGCAAAGGGACTCCTGGTGACAAGCTGATCTTTTCCGTCACACCCACACAGACGAAGCAATCGCCCATGGAGTCAACTCTGAATATTAAGGAGCCATTTTTAGTAGAGTATAGCAAATTACTTAGTAATACGGACTGAGTAGAAATAGAACATGGTGAATTTAGTGATTAGATGTTCCTTCGTGTACCATAGAGGATTCTGGATCATGGAGCTGCCAATAATAACTCATTCCATCTTTAGAATAATTAACCATGTCCAGGCACTGGACCAAGGACATTCAATGTTAGCCTATTTAATCCCCCCACACCTCTGTGGAGCAGATAGGATTATCATCCCAACCCAGATTTCAGGAAAAAGGGCCAACAGAAGACAAAGAAACCAAGGTTCAGTGAGATTAAATATTTACCCAATTCACGAAATTCTATAAAGGCAACATTTATACCTAAGTCTGTCTGACCCTAGAACCTTGTCTCTTAACCATTTATTCTGGGTGATATTTAATTCACAAACTATTTTGTGCACTTATTTCTTGCTACATGAGATGTCCTCTGTGGAGAGGAGCCATGCTAGACTGGTTGGTTTTGTATCCCCAGGTTGATGTACAATAGAAAAACAAAACCAAAAAGACTTGCCTCTTAATGACTTAATACACTTTTAAATATTTGCTTAATTTAATTTGTTCTATTCAGCTACAAATTATTGCTCACTGCATGAGCAATTAAGATAATTAAGAATCTATGCTTCTTTTGCTGTACTGTAGTCTAGTCTAAGTGTTTCGAATTCAAATGTTCCCTTGCGCTCAGCAACCAATGAAAAGGAGTAAAATCAGCTGAAGGAACAAAGGGATCTGTCCTCCTGCTGATGGCTTCATGATAGACTTACTGTCTGTCAGCAAGAAAAAGCAGACATCATGTTTTGTATGGCTTATATGAAACAGTGTGTGGGCCAAAGGAAACATTCATAGAAAAAAATTCGGTCATGGGTTTCCAAGAAGCGATCTTTGGTAAAAGTAATAAGGCACACACATAAATAGAGTGTGGTCATCATATAACGAGTTAATACAAAGTTTTCAGAGAAGTCAGCTTCTTTCCAGCTAGAGGATCAGAGAAGATTCTGTGGCGGGCCTTACCTCGTTTTTTGTTGTTTGTGGTTCATTTTGTTATCTAATGGGATAAAGCCCCTTTGTTATTTAACCAGATAAAGCTCTCTTTGGGTTATCTAACAACAGTCAGAGACAACAGTCAGAGCAAAGACTTGCAGGTGACAAATCACAGCCGAGGACAGCAGCCTGGGTCTTACACTGGATTTCGTATTTAAGGCTTTGCTTCATTATATGTTTTTGACTTCTTATTGCAAATAAATCTACTATCTATCCAAGGCTCTGGGCACGTCTTGGAAGAGGAAGCAGGTCAAATGTCAGAGGCAGGGATGAGAGGGAAGCTAGAAAACATGTCTTCTGGACGTGGTGCAGTCGCCATGTTTCTGATCTCAACAGCAGTTGCAGCTATCTAAGACCTTCACAAGACCAGGGCGGGTCACCGGTCCATTCTGCATGGAGGAGGGGCAAGCGAGGCCACGCCCCTCCTGAAGGACTATTGGCAGTTAAAGCTTGTTGGGATAGAGAGTGTCTTTATTTAAATTTTATTTAAAATTTTCAAATGTTTCTTTGGTAATGATAGTTGCCCATGGTGTTCCAGTAAATAATCTTTGTCTTAAACTCATGCAGGATTGAACTTAGTGGTACACGCATGCATGCATGCACATGCACGTGCAGACTTGAATGGAGGAAGGGGATCTTTGGGGAAAAGGGTCTCAACATGAGTGGGAGAAGATGAAAATGACCAAAATTCAGGCTGGATGTGGTGCACGCCTTTAATCCCAGCATTTGGGAGGCAGAGGCAGGTGGATATCTATGAGTTTTGGGCCAGCCTGAAAGAGTTCCAAGACAGCCAGGGCTACATAGAAAGACCTTGCCTAAAAAAAACAAAAGTAAAAAGAAAAAAGAAAATAACCACAATTTATCATACACACATACAAAATTGTCATAATAAAAAAAACTAAATAAATACATTTACATATCAAACATTAAGAACTACTGCAATGTATGTATAACCATCCGAACTGGGACAATGTTTAAAATTTCCCAATGAGTGCTATTAGCAAGAAGCAGAAGATATGGAGGTGAAAACTTGTTAGGGTCTAAAAATGAAAGGAGACTCTAAGGCACAGGAACTGCCACTCCTTGAAGCTTACTTTGTGGTGTGTGGTAGGACACGGAGCGCAAAGGAACTCCTGCGTCTTGGAAGGGATCCAGCAAAGACACCGACTAATTTGGGAGATGAAGAGATTGTCTTCTGAGGAGAAGCTTAGAGGGTTTAACATGCTTCAGTTTTAAAATAAGGCGGGTGAGGAGAGTTCTATAGATAGCCAGCAAGGCAAGCCGACCGTATGAACTCGTACTTGGTACAAAAGGAAACTCAAAGTCACACAACGGAATTGCAAGAGGACTGTTTCCTTTTTCTTTTATTTCAAACATAATGAGCCCAGAAATATGCAAGAGGGAGGGGTTAACTTTTTCTTAAATGAAATATATGTATACATGTACATAAGTTTTTAAGGGAAAAAATCTTCAGTTTTCATATCATTTACTAAAATGCTAGGTTTAAGGAACAATTGCTTGTATTATTGATTTATAATGTACTATAGAAGTATTACTGTCCCATGACGGTGCATTTAAAACAGCTTTCCACACGTGTGTGCTTGCAAAAGAAAATACTTCACTTATCAAATGTTTTGCAAGTTTGCTTACATGTGACAAATTCTTCAAGCCTTTGTCACCAATATCATGTGGTTTTTTTCCTCTGCTTCACAAAGAGAGAGAGAGTGGGAGGGGAAGTAGGGGGGAGGGAGGGGGAGAGAGAAAGAGAGACCAGGCTGGCCTCAAATTCTTGATCTCCACCCCCTTGTCCTAGACTTTCAATATAGCTGTGCAGAACCATGCTTGGCTTCATTCTTCAGATTTTATTTTAATTACTGTCTTTTTGAGGCAGAGTTTCATGTAGCCCACGCTAGCCTCAAGCTTGCTGCATAGCTGCATACCTTGGACTCTCAGTCCTCAGTCCTCCTGTCTCCACTTCCTCAGTACCTCAGTGCTGGGTTACCGGCATGAGCTACCATCCCTGGCTTTCGTTCTTCAATTTTTTTTTTGTTTTTGTTTTGTTTTTTGAGACAGGGTTTCTCTGTGTAGTCCTGGCTGTCCTGGAACTCACTCTGTAGACCAGGCTGGCCTCGAACTCAGAAGTCCGCCTGCCTTTGCCTCCCAAGTGCTGGGATTAAAGGCGTGTGCCACCACTGCCCAGTTAAATTTTTTCTTCTAATTTGTCCTCTTTGGGATTTTGAATTTCATTTTGGATCCCAAGTTTCTGATTTCCATGATTTAGCTAAAACTCAAACCCCTTCCAAGCATGCATAGGAAAGATTGAGAGGAAACGCAACACTTTTAGCAATTACATTATTTCTGATGAAAATTTCAATATTCAGTTTAGAGACAGCTTGGGTTCCAAAGTAGAGGCCTAGGATTAAGGTTGGAGGTAGGTTCTGGAGCTCCTTCACACAAGAATGTGCCCAGAGAGCAGCCAGACGAAGAGACATTAGACCAGTGATTCTCAACCTTCCCAATGCTCTGGTCCTCTATACAGTTCCTCTGTTGTGGTGACCCCAACCTGTACAATTATTTTCCTTGCTACTTCGTAACTAATTTTGCTACTGTTACCAGTCATAATGTAAATATCTAATATGCAGGATAGCTGACACATGACTCCCGTGAAAGGGCCCTTTGACCCCCAAAGGGGTCACACATGGTAGCTTGAAAACTGTAGATTTCAGCCCTTCCTCTTCATCCCTGTCCTCATCTAAACAGCCGACTTAAGTAAATGTGTTCACATTCTTCCTGGCAAAGGTTGAATTGTTCCTCTTTGTTTCACATACTGATGCCTGGCTCTATGATGGTATGACATAGACTTGTGGAAATTGGTTAGGTTGGAGTGAGGTTCTGAGGGTGAAGCCAGCATTGATGCCTTTACAGGAAAAGATGCCAGAGGATTGCTCTGTGTGGGTATCCCTCTCTGCCCTGCAAGGACAGAAGGAGGCAGCCATATGCCAGCCAGGACAAGGGCTCTCACCAGAACCCAGTTGTGCTGATGATACCCAACCTCAGACTTCCAAATTGCAGAAGTATAAAAAAGTAAATCTTGGTGGTTTTTTTGGCATCTGATTATGGCACTCCAAGTTGACTAATAACACCTTTAAGTTGTTTTTACCCAAGCCTTCTTTTTCTTTTTTTTTTTAAAAAAAGCTCTCCACCCAGGAATTACTCCAATATTCTAATAAATTTTCTTAAATATTTTTAATGTTTTGTTATTACAATTAAAACAATCTTTCTGGTGTTTATATTTATTGTGTGAAACGGGGGTCTAAATATGATTGCTTTTTTCCTCCAGTTTAATAGGAAGTGATGAAAATGGGCAGAACTCACTGTCATTAACTGCTCATCAAAAGGGTTCTCTAATCAAGAAAATAGGGTGTAGCCACACCATGTAAAATTATTTTGCTTTACGAGGAGACAGTGCTACAGAAGAGGAGAAATCTTGGCCAACTGTACTTCAGTCAGGGAGTGTGTATCAAGGATACACTGAAATGATCCATGTGAGACGGTTATTGACAGTCACATTGATTGAGTCAATTAAAAGTTTTGAGACCTCTTTGATGACCGGGGGGAGGCTCATGCCTCTAACAAGTCTCTTAGTGCCCAAATTTAGGAGTACAACATTTTTAAAGGCAAAAACACAAAGGCCATGATTCATGCCAAAGTTAGATGAGGGTCAAAGTAGCCTCGAATAGTAGAACACGGGAATTATTTTAGATGTAACACGACAATTATTTTTGATTTATATCTTCTTTAATGATTTTAGTTTAATTAGTATTTTGGTTCATACATCTGGACCATGGTCAAGGTCATGGAAATCTCAAATTTATTGCCAAGGCAGACCTGACTATGTGGAGGAGGTGGTCAGAGGGCTGGGAACTGACTAAGAGAGCATTACGTTATTTATTTCAACATAAAGAACTGAACGTTTTCAATATCAGAAAACCAAAACTTTCAGTAAAAAAAAAAAAGGGCTAAAAAGTTGATAAAAAGGGTGTTTATTAAGAAAAGAAATGTAGGGCTGGAGAGATGGCTCAGCAGTTAAGAGCACTGTCTGTTCTTACAAAGGTCCTGAGTTCAATTCCCAGCAACCACATGATGGCTCACAATCATCTGTAATGGGATCTGATGCCCTCTTCTGGTGTGTCTGAAGATAGCAACAGTGTATTCACATACGTAAAATAAATCTTTTTTTTTTTTTTTTTAAAAGAGGTTTGCCGGGCGGTGGTGGCACACGCACTTGGGAGGCAGAGACAGGCGGATTTCTGAGTTTGAGAGTTCGAGGCTAGCCTGGTCTACAGAATGAGTTCCAGGACAGCCAGGGCTACACAGAGAAACCCTGTCTCGAAAAACCAAACCAAACCAAAAAAATAAAAATATAAATAAATAAATAAATAAATAAATAAATAAGAAAAGAAATATAAATGGCTAACACTTGTTTTTAAAAGTGTCCAATGTTCTTAGCCACCAGGGAAATGCAAATTAAAACTACATTGATGTTCTATCACACCCTAGTCAGAATTACTGTCATCTAGAAAGCAAACACTGGTAAGGATGTGGCAAAGAAGCCTTATTTACTGCTGATGGGAGGAGAAACTAGTACAGTTACTATGGAAACCATGATGGTGGTTAAGCACATTAGCTGCTCTTGCAGAGGATCCAGGTTCAATTCCCAGCACCCACAGGGCAGCTGGAATTAAAGGCATGCACTACCACCCCCTAGATAAACACCAAATCTGAAATGGAGATTGTGAATTTTTTTCCCTTTCTTCTCTCTGTTTTTTTTTCTTTTCTTTCCTTTTGCCTGGTATGAACATAATAGCATGCTAGAAGCCTTTTCGATTTTTTTTGTTTGTTTGTTTGTTTTTTTTTGTTTTTTGTTTTTCGAGACAGGGTTTCTCTGTGTAGTTCTGGCTGTCCTAGAACTCACTCTGTAGACCAGGTTGGCCTTGAACTCAGAAATCTGCCTGGCTCTGCCTCCCAAGTGCTGGGATTAAAGGCGTGCACCATCACCGCCCAGCCGGTTGTTTTTAATGAAATAATTTAAAGGATTTTTAACTTCTTAGACTTACTTATTCTATGTTCTGCACATTGAATGTTTTGCCTGTAGGTATTTATGTGCCTCATATGTGTACCTGGTGACCTTGGAGGTCAGAAGAGGGTATCACAGCTCCTAGAACTAGAGACATAGACCACCATGTGGGTGCTGGGAATCAAATGTGGGCTTCAGCCACAGCAAGAAATGGTCCAGTTGACAAAAGCAAACTCTTGAGACCCCTAGGAGAATTTTGAAATCATTTCCACTGTGTTACGGTCAAAGTGCCAGGCTAAGTGATCCCCCTGCCTCAGCCTGACATGACTACATACATGTACATGTTGCCAAGGTACCTAGGTAAAGGGCATTTTTTTTCTTCTGGCTGTGACATTGCCTGACTTTCTGATAATTCTGAACTATTTGCTTTTGGCCTTGCTTTATGAGAGCAAGAAGTATTTCCTTCTTGATTAAATTGTTGCTTTATTTTTTTTTTGGCTTTGTTTTAGGTGTGTGTGTTATGGTTGGCCAACATCCCTCTTTCCTGAGAGTCTGCAAATACACCAAATACACATTATTCTAATTTAAAATCTTACATTAACCGTCTTATAAACCATGTAGCTTTTTATCTCTGAACTTGTCTAGCCTTTCAGTTCCTCCAATATCATTTTCTCTTTGTAGTGAAGTCCCCTGTTACCAAAAAGTCCTTCAGGTCATAAAATACTTTCTCCAAGGACTGCAGTATTTCCCCAATGTGTTTGCTTCAGTAAAATGATCAGTGTATTCAAAGCCTGCAGGGCCTCTGCGGAAGCCAAAGATGCCCCGTAGCTCCTTCAGGGCATGTGTGAAATCTGCGCATCACATAAACTTTCTTCAGATCTTCTGTCCATTTCTCAGGATATGCTCAGTGTGCTGGGAGTGCTGAGTATTCTGGGAAAGGGATTCTTTTTAGGGCCCATCCACCACAGCAAACGTCTCAATGTCAGAGGTATAGCAGGCCTCTAAGGTTTAGTTTTAAAATCTCTTATTTTACACAAGAGGAAACTGAGGCACAGACTGTCAGCCAGAATTCCTTCCAGCAACTCAGCTGGTTTACATGAGGCCCATGAATAGAACCTGAGGCCCTGACTTTAGATCCCAGATTCTTTAACTCGTTTAATGTATTAACTGGCATCCCCATAGTGGACACAGGTAGGCTGTTTCTTTCAAGCCAGGTCTAGCGTGGCATTCAGATTATGTTGTTCTGTGGTTGACATTAACCAATTGACATCTAAGAGCAAAGACTCTGTTTGAATGGTGAATGGTGTGTTCAGTAGAACCAGAGAAGGCTTTCTTTACAGGCGGTATTCATTGAAAGTGCTGTCAAACCCGCCTCCCTGTCTCCCTGCATAGCTAACTCATGATGCTATTGAAGGCTAAAGTTCCCATCCGTATATGAAAACTTAGCTTGGCACAGTGCTTGGTCTGACCAGCTGTGCTCTCAGTCACAAGGGAAATGAACCGAGACAATGTGGCTGGTTTGGGACACTTTGTTGAAAACACACACCATTAAAGGCATACATGTGTATGGCTTTGAGTAAAGCAGATTTTCCTTCTCTCCCTGAGGTGCCATGCGTATGGACTATGAAAGTAAAGGTGTCTGTGTAGTCTAGTCCTTTGGTGGGTCACGTTCTCATTAGTTCCTCTAGAGTTTCAGATTAAGTGACCAAGTCTGATACTTTTTGTGACTGTCTTTGGTTATGTTTCTATGCCCATTTGCCATTTTAATAATCACTGTTCTGTTCACTCATGGTGTTCTGGGGAAGCCATTTGTCATTGTGAATCAATACATTGTCTGGTCTATCTGACTTTCTTTACTCACGTCCCACATGTACACTTCAGTGTGTGTGTGTGTGTGTGTGTATCTTACAAAGCTATGAAACCATTCCCACACTCCAATTCCAGAACACCTTCATCATTGCCAGAAAAAACCCTTGCATCCATGAGCGTTCGGTTCTAATTCTACTTCTCCTAACCTATGGCAATCACCAAGCTATTTGCCAATGTTATATGTTTACCTAGTCAGGCTATTTCATGAAAGTGGGGTTGAACAACCTGATTTCATAATCTATATTTTATTGCTTGTTTCTTTCATTAGTATAAATTCTATCCACATTGTAGCATATTCTTTTGTTTTATTCTTGTTTATATGCTTGCAATTTTAAAAAGAATATCTATCACTTGGAAATGTTGCAAAGGCAATGTATCCTAAAATAGACAATAGCCTTGCTATTCTTGGTAGAGAAAATGAAACAAAATATTTAACTTGGAATTCAGTTTGATTAGTTGACATTGGTGTAAAAATCAAAAAATTTTAATTTCATTAATTAAGAAATAAGGAGCCGGCTGGGCAGTGGTGGTGCATGCCTTTACTTCCAGCACTTGGGAGGCAAAGGCAGTTGGATTTCTGAGTTCGAGGCCAGCCTGATCTACAGAGTGAGTTTCAGGACAGCCAGGGCTACACAGAGATACCCTGTCTCGAAAAAAAAAAAACCAAAAAACAAAAAAAAAGAAAGGAAGGAAGGAAGGA
Organism: Grammomys surdaster; assembly: GCF_004785775.1. Classification (NCBI taxonomy): domain Eukaryota; kingdom Metazoa; phylum Chordata; class Mammalia; order Rodentia; family Muridae; genus Grammomys; species Grammomys surdaster. Next base: position 226,208 of record NW_021605377.1, on the reverse strand, counting down.
AGGAAGGAAGGAAGGAAGAAAGGAAGGAAGGAAGGAAGGAAGGAAGAAAAGAAATAAGGAAAATGGACAGCTAAGACGGGCATAAAAATGATCGTCTTAATATATCTTTTTTTTTAAGTCTTCGTGAAAATTAAGAGAGAAGCCAGGCTCATGTAGTATGATTTTCGTTTATTTATTTTATCACTCCGAAAACTCTGTGCACTGCTGAGTCGGCACACGCATCTGTCGAACAGGCCGAGAACAGGAAAGAGCACGAGCACAGCTGAATTTAGAAAGTTAGAGATGCTCGCATCTGCCACATGAGACGGACAGGAGAGTCCTTCCAGCAGGCGAGAGAGCAGAGCGCAGACAACAGATGTGAGAAAGGTCCCAGAGCTGTCAGGTTTCAGCATCCTTGTGCCTAAGAAGGGAGGCGCCAACATGATTGATGGTCGGAGCCTGTATAAAAATGGTCCACATCTCAGCAGCTGCTTGTCACGCTGACCCGCACCATCTCTGTTGCCCTTGGGGTTTCTGTCAACTGCTGCTAGAAAGGAGAAAATCTTGGGGAGAGTAATCTTTTGTTGTGGTCATGCCGGAACCCACTAAGAAAGAGGGTAAGAACATCTATAAATATTCTTATTATAGTCTCTAATATTTATTTTGGTATTTATTTTTAAACAGTTATCTAATTTTTTTAAAAAAAGACTATACAACAGTAGAATTACTGAGATGAAAAGATAAAAAATTTTGAGTGTGAAAAGTCCAGAAAACTATATAATTAACTGAGAAATACCTGAAAAAGGTAGTTTGTAAAGCAATATTGAGTCCAATGATTAAATGGAAATTTTATTCTTCAATTTCCTGAGGTCCTTAAAATGCTTAAATCAAAGATGTTAACTGCTCACGGTGAGAAGGCTGCGTTTTCAAGCTGACTTTTATACTTTGTTTCTCTAAATTTCCACTTTGTGTTTACAGTTTTCAGGAGCTGGGGCATGGGGTGCTTTTCAAGCACTTAATACATTTCTTCAAGTTTTCAAATAATAAGAATCTGTGATATTATTTGTAGTTTTTCTTCTATTTCACAGAAAGGCATTTGAAATACACAAGTAAGAATTCTTCTTCTATGATTATTCTTTGGGAGCCTAGCTTTGAAATTCTTGCTGGAAAAGAAAATCTTTCTGAATATGATTGGTAGGTTGTGCCTCTTCTGAGTTTTGCTGTATACAATCTTAAAATATGTGACCTTTAAAAAAATCAAGAATAAAAAAAGAAAGGCAATTAAGGAGTAGTCTTTATTAGAAATTTCTCCTTTCTATAAAATAATCAGTTTTCTAAATTGCTGGTTGGTAATGTAAGTACATTGGTGTTAGTGGTTACAAAAATAGTGGAAATGTACATTCTCATAAATATATTAACTAACTTTTAACAGAAACATCTTTTATAAATATTACCTCATGCTCTGGTTTCCCTTGGGATGATATAAATCTTTCATCCTTTACTAAAGATTACAGAGGAGAGGAATACCTTTGAGTCTTGAGCCAAGTTTTTGATGAGCCAAGTTTTTGACAAGCCAAGTTTTTGATGTTTCACTTCTTTGGGACTAATACAAAAATGTAAATATTTAAATCAAATCTGTTTCTCTTGGGGCTTTTGAATCTTTTTTTTTTCTCCTCTGTAGATAAAAGCATACTTGCACATACACACAGATACATGTACACAGACTTAACAGAGAACATAAAAACAGTACTTGGGCTTCTCACTTTCAATTCCCAAAAGTGCTTGTTGCCGTTATTGTGAAGAATGTTGCAAAAAATGCCACCGGTGGAAGCTGAAGTTGAGCTACTAACCAAATTCTGAAAAGGCTTTTAAGTGTTTTTTCTTTATGTAATTAGGTAGTCAGTGCTGACAGGTTGGGGCGATCAGTTACAGGTTGGCCCTATTTAGTGCCAGAGAGCATTGATGGGTGAAGTCTTTGTCCCAAAATAACCACACCAAATGCATGCATTAATATGGGAACTTAATGCCAACTCCAGGGACGAGTGTGTGTGTGTGTGTGTGTGTGTCTAACCCCTGTGAAAGTGTCTTATTTGTAATGCAAATGATTTACATGTGTATTAAATGTCCCTTTTATCTAATGGGTCACTTGACCTGTCTCTTCGAGGCTTACTTGGATGAAATGCCTTTTATGATTCCTAACTGAAAACAGAAGATTATTTTTCATCAGTCTGAATGCCATTTGTTGTTTGAAATCCCAATTGAAAACAACAAGAAAGCTTGAAGATTAATAAGTCAGGTGCTAGGCTGCAGAACCAATAAAGCAAATTAAATCATTCTGCCTGCTGGATGCAGTGATGGTTTGTGATTGCTTTGAAGACTTGATCCAAATCTATTCTGCATTTAGAGAGAATGAAATTAGAAAGCTAGAAAGAAAATATAATTTTTTATTCATATATATTTTATACATTTCAAATATAAATTCACATGAATACTAAAGTCTCCATGAGGTGTTTTTTTTTCCTGTCAAACTATGTTTTATAGTCTGTGTAGGAGCCCCTCTATCCAGGACAGTAATTTTATACCCATAGACTCTTTGCTTAGTTTAAATTTGGCTGGTGGGAAGTGGCATCCCCCAAAGTATCACTGATATATTTAAAAGCCATCAAGGGAGTACAGAGATTTCCTTTTTAAATTCCCTTACCAGCAGAACTGATTGTTAACGGAGCTGCATCTTCAGTTTGCCTTTGTGAACTGTCGCCTTTAAGGACCACTGTCATTTACATCCGGAAGAACATGATAATTTTTGGGCTGCCCTGGTCTGCAGCAGCCACACATGCTGTAGATGGTTTCACAGTCAATACTGCTGGCTGTTACTCCACTGAAGCCACCCTGTGAATGACAGCACCAAGAATAAAACACGCCATGCTTCGGAACTACCTGCAGATACTCCCCCAAAGAACCAGCTCCTCTAGCCTTGAGAAATCTTCCTTCTCCACAGCTGGGAACACTAGGCTGTGAGTCTTGATAGAATCTGGCAAAGAGACCGAGTTTTCAGCACCTAAAGGTGCAAAGGACATCTCACTTAGATACTTCCAACCTGCAGTGGCCTAGTTCATGGACTCTGGTGTCATTTCTTCGGGTAGTGGGTCATTCTAAGGAAGAGAAATTGGTACAGCTTTGAACTTTAAGGAGAAATTCTAGTAGAAAGAATTAGTATAGCTCCTATTTGGAGCCATGAAAATATTTGGGCTATCTTAAGGACTTCCTTTGGAAACAGAAAACATCTTTTCCCCTTGTTGGTGCTGGGCATCAAATCCTCAAATACATGCTGGGTATGTGCTCTGCTACCGAACTACATCCTTGCCCAGAATAGGAGTACCTATTTCCATTTCTACTCTGCATTTTGCCCATTGCATATGCATTTGGACAACTGTATTATTTATCCCATGGACCAACAGTCTACATTCATATAGAACCTGAGGCTGTTGTGTTTTTCTAATCAGATGGTGAGAGAAGGCGTTGGAAGAAATCTCCCAGAGTGCCTTGGCAATGGATTCACTTATGTCTCCACTATTACTTAAGCCTGACTTTACTCCATTTCAGAGAGGTCTATAAGGTGACTTCTGCTCATCTTCATGGATAACTGCCTCTCTGGATCCTAATATGCAAAGACATAACTTGCCACTGGAAAAATTTCCTTTTTCCAGGCAAAAGGAAACTACTAAACATTAATAAAGTTTCAATAACACTTCTTCTTGGGGTGGAAGCTTTATTAGTTTAAAAACAATATGGGATTGGTGAGGAGGCTCAGCCAATAAAGGCAATTGCAATCCAGCTTATCACCCGTAGCTCCATCCGCGAGACCCACACGGTGAAAGGAGGGAATCAACTACCACAAGTTGTCCTCTGACCTCTACCTGCTCACAATGACACACATGGGCACAATGACACACATGGGCACACATGCACACACGTACACGCACACACATACACACACACTAAATAAAATGTAATTAAAAATGTACAAACAAGATGAATGACTCTTAAACACATTAAGTATGATTGCACCCCTGCAGCATGTAATGATGAAAGGCCTGGTGCTTTAGAATCAGCATGGAGTTGTTGACTGTTAGACTCTGCAGTCTTCAAAGATTTTTTTCTCACACGTTGGAGGATTGAGGCCTCAAGATAAACTTCACTTTTATCACGTGGCGTATCGAGTGCTGTTATATTTTGCATGCATAACTTGTCAGGAGAGAGCAAACCTTGTACGTGGATCAAAATATATGGCGGAGTCATAATTTTCTCCTCTTTCATGCCAGATCTTTTCTTTAATGCTGAAGGCACAGGACAACACAGGGTCTTTCATGGCTACAATGGTAAAGGTGTATCCCGATCACTTCCGGAATCAGCTGTATCGACATTCAATGTACAATCCTGCCTTTATCTACATGGGTCTTTTTCAGTGGGAGCAGGAGGGAACACAGTCACAGAGACAATTTTCAGTCTGGAAGCTTTCCTCACTTTCTATACTTTTCTTTCCTGGTCCCTAGAACATCTTAACATTCTGGGGAGTCCAAACGCCAATCTGAATCTAAAGTGGCATCCTTCACCTCTTGCCTATTTCTCAGCGTGGCTCGGGGCTTAGTCACCGCCAGAAAAGGAGCCCAGTGATGGGAAAGCCTCCCTCTCATATTTACACGTTGACCTTCAGTTTCCACATGCAAGCCACTGGATGGCTTATTTGAAGTCCCAAAATAAACTTGGTTTGGAAAGATATAGATATATCTTTAAGAAATATATATGTATCTTAAATTATATATAATTATATAATAATATATAGCATATATTTAATAAACTAATGTAAATTACATAATATTCAATATGTATAATCTTAAATTAGAGGGAAGTTAATAATCTATGAGAAGCGAGATAAAAAAATAAAGGAGAAAAGGGGATTCCCCATTTTCATTTTTAGTCAAAAGCATCCATTTTCCTTCTAGCTCCACACGATCATATTTGCCAAATAAAAGATTCAAATGAGGAATGCAGAAGTTATACTGTCAGGTGTGTTGCGGGGACACATGCCTAGAATCCCCACTTCCAGGAGGCTGAAGTAGGAGACTTCAAGGCCAGCCTGGGCTACATAGTAAGATGCTATCTTAAAAACAAGACAAAAAGAAATGATTGGAATGAGTACTGTAGTATTGATCACCCCACCCCTGCCCCTGCCACCCCCAACCCCCACCCCCAACCCATTCAGAAAAGAACTTGCCTCAAAATACAGGAGATTCACAGTGCAGGGTTGGGCTGTCCGCTTGAGAAGGAATGCTTGGGGTAAATGTACCCTAGAGGGGCTTAATACTTGGCAGAATTCTTCTTTTTTAGCTCCTGCTTTTATGATCCTCTGTACAGCACCTGTTAGGGAGATAAATAAAGGACTGGGTGATTCTTTCCTCTCCATCTCTCTAAATAAATCGCTTAGAGAAAAACTGTAGGAAAACAAGTGTGTTCTTGCTTCTCATCGAGTATAGCTGAAGATGCTTCCCTCTTGTTTCCAAGGAATTTCAAATAGCAGGAAAGTCAAGGGTAAGGGGATTGGTAAACAGGTCCAGTGCTCCCTGCTTGTCTGGCAAGCTCAAGAGAAAGGAAACTTGTCAAGCACTTAGATTTTCTTGGCGACTTGTTTTATTTTGGGCCTGAGATGTGGCTCTGGCCCTCAGACATTTTCATTTTTGTTTAAGTTTCATTTCTCACTCTGTAGCTTATCCTGGCCTGAATCTACCATCCTCTTCCCTCAGCCTCTCCAGGGCTGGGATTATAGGCCTGCACCATCTTTCCCAGGTCTCAAGTGTTTACTTTCTAGGTTGATAGGAACACATGGTTTACAGTGTTTCCTTACAAATGACAGTTTTAAAGACCATCCTCCAACACTCATGTTGGAATAAGATACCCAAACTGAGTCACTTTCAAATAAATCATCTCCTTCTAAATTTGAATGAAACAATCTTCTGCAATACTCTTGCAAATACATTCATTTAAATCTTAGGGGATCTATCAGAGGAAGTAAGTATGAAATTTTTGCTATTGCTTTTACAGACATAGAAAGAATGCTTGTTCTTTTAATGTAAATTACTTATGACCAGTTTATTTTAAAATGACAAACTTAGAGTCTTTATGGACCTCTCAAGAAGATTTTACTATTATTAAAAGTTTCTATTTTTACCACCACGCCTTCCTAATTCTCTATGAAGGGACACTAAGATGATTCTTGGCCATCAGTGACTTCTGTGTTAATTCTAATTCTAGGCTGCATCTCTAGATGCACTTGTGTGTGTTAGATAACAAATATCAAAGTTAAAGTCTTAGCAATAAAAAATCAACCTTATCTCACCATCACTCAGTGCCAGTTCTTGATACAGTAAGATCTTTTGTTTGTTCCTGAAACCCTTCAGTTGGTTCAGAGTAGCATCCTGGGAAAACTCAATATTTCCCCAAGAAGTTAATTACTGAACTGTGTTATTCCAAGTTAGGTAAATTGTAAAGAATCTAATCTTCATTCAGGAGACATTTCTTCAAAACTAACAAAACATCTGTTAACAAAGACCAAACTATGAAGAAAAACCAAGACCTGGCCATTTAATTTCCCAGAGGAGGCAGATTATTTCATAAACAGAGAGAATATGACTTCTGCCCCCATCGGTTTTATTTTTATTTTTACTTTTTAACAGACAGCTCACCTAAATCAAAATGATGCTATTATCTTGTCCCCACTCGAATCTGTTCTTCGTAGACAGGGTCAGGCTTTAACTCACAGAGATTTCATTTGTACTGCCACACAGATAGACAACAAGCCAAACTTTAGGCTCTTCCCAACCATAAGGCCTCTAGAGCTCTCTCTTACAGTCTCTGCATGTGATTCTAGAGCCAGCTTTTAGATCTAGAGCCAGCTTTTAGGGGCAGGTGTGGATGGGCTGAGTGAGTTAGCAGAGAGCAGGCAAGGTTGATCCTGCCCCGTGTGTATTTCCCCCTCTAAGATGAGTTCATAAGAAGCCAACTATAAGCTGACTCTCACTGTGCCTTTCAAGTTTAAATCCGCTTCGATAAGACTATTGCCCTTTTATGCTCCCTAAAAATCTTTTAATAGGCCAGTTTGGCACACAAATGAAATATCTAAAGTTACAATTCATATGTCAGATGTTAAATTTTATGAGTTTTTTTATTTTACTCCATTTTTCTATTTGTATTTATTTATCTGTTTGGGCTAAACATCTTACTTCTTCAAAGTCATTCAAACCTTCTCCAGATAGCATCAAAATCCTCCTCTTCAAATTCTCCAGGATGCTCTGCTTATGGTCTTTGTCTTTTATAAAATGTCGCGCCATAGCTGATGTCCTACTTATATCAAAAGTTCTCTTACTTATAGAGTTGAACATTTTAGTTTATCACAGATGGGATTGGATGTCTGTATGCTTGTCCTGTATACATTTGACCTTTTTTCATATATATTAAATTATATTCTTATCAAACATTACTGTATGGTACTAATGGAACATTCTAGATAGCTTGAATTCCTGCTGAGCCGTGTACTAAGTTCCATATACTTTCTATGCCTTGGTTCTCTCATTTCTAAGATGTGATTAAAATAATACCTGACTTGTAAACTGGGACTAAATCAGGTAAAATGCTCAGAACAAGACCTACCATCTAGCAAGACTGTAGGCAGTGAGCCCAGACCCTTGTCAAACATAAGGTATTCAACACCTTGCATATGATAGAAGCTTGGCTATTCCCAACAACGTCAGTGGCTTCCTCCTAACCTGTCGTTAATTTATAACACCAAATAAAAGTTGTTTTGTCTTTTGTTTTGGTTGTTGGTCTTTGAAAGAGTCTTGCTCTGTAGTCTTGGCTAGCCTGGTTCTTTCTGTGGAGTTCTGACTGGCCTTGAACTTGGCAGTCCTCTCGCCTCTGTTTCTTGAGAGCTGGGGTTACAGGCAGGCAATGACACAATAGTTGGAGCTGGTATTATTGTGATGGCCATTGTTGCCACCAGGAATATGTGCTTATTTTACTCAAAGTGAAAACTCTTAGTTTTTTACACAGCTCAGATAAAAAGGGGTCTATACTCTAGGGTCTCTGTTGTGTTCCCATTGAAGTATATAGTGTTGAAGGGTCTCCAGCTGTCAGAAAGAAGGGACATGGAGCTGTTTCTTTACATGACCTTTCCCACTTAGATGAAAATAGTTGAGCCTATAACTGGATATCACCAACAGTTATGATTTGGGTTTGAGGGACATAAAATTTCTCTAGAGCTGCCATTAGTAGTTGGTCTTCCTGACTCTGAATTTTTCTCAGATAATGACATAAAGAGATAGTCTTGACTGCACACAGATGGGATTTGTAACAGATTGAGTGCCACTGGTTTATTGCTCTGGAATCTCATCTGGCATCAGGACTCACTTTCCTTTATTTTTAAAAAGTCACCCAAAGTGAGCCCCAGCAGGCGCTTGGGTGAAGGCCTTGAAGGGATTTATCCTGTAGCCTCTGACTACAAACAGAGTCAGTAATACAGAACCCCAGGGTAAGACAAAGTGGGGGAATTTAAAGAGAAAAATATGTTGACTATGCAAATCACTTGTAAAATCGTTTCCTTATGATGTGTGCTAAACATATTTCAATTTCTTAAAATTGTGCCCAGTGGCCATTCTGACCTCATTTGATTGTCTTTGGAAACAGGAAATAAAGAAGCAAAGTCATTGTACTGGGTGAAATAGCTTGTACTTGTTGCTGTGTGACAGTGCCTGTATCTTCATCCTCTTTCAGTGTGGAATGGCATCGTGAGTTGAAACATGGACAGTTTGAACAAAAACATAAGTTAACTGAGAGGGTTTTTTTTTTTAAAGCCCTGTGGATTTAGGGACATTCCATCAAGCTGAAGTGTGAGTCATTGAAATCTTCAGAATCCATGCACAATTAAACTTTGTCTATTCAGAGTCTTCAGCAACATGTGGCCACAGCAGATAAATCTGGATTACATGGGTTAAGCCATTCTGAAGAGTAGGACTGTCTGCAATGCTAAGGGTTCACTTTGTTCTGGAACCCAGTCATCTTTATCATTTTAACCAATACTAGATAGAAATGTTTCTAAAATGTACTATCTGTAGTTAAAAAAAATAAAAAATAAAACAAAAAATACCCTCTAGATTTTCAAAATGAAGCAAATGGAAGCTTGGTGTCATTACATAAGTCCTGGAATCCCAGAAGTTGGGAAATAGAGGCGGAAGATAGTAATATTTCAAGGCCATCCTTAACTATATAGCAGCGGTAAGGTTGGCCGGGCTACATGAGATTCCATCTCAAAAACCAAAAGTGAACAATAAATCACAGTGCATATAATTTAACTTTGCCTTACACTACAGATAGAACATGTTATCCCAAGAATCCAAATTGGTTTTTATGTCAAATGAGTTTGTATTTGTATTTTGAATTACCATCAAGAAATTAGTAGCTTTCCTGTTGTTCTTTGCTGGAAGGTTGCTTTTTTGTGCTGTCCATCACTAGATGAAACCCTGCCTTGTGCTGTTATGCACATGGCCCGATAGACTAGCTACAGAGGGTTTAATTCATCCTAGTGAACAGCCAGCATCAAGAAAACATGTACTTTCAAGGCCATGCAAACACAAGGTAGACACATAAGGGCAAGCAACATCTTTAAAGTTGCTTGTTTAGGCAACTTGCCTCCCCCAAGGCCAGTGTTCTGTGCTCTACCAAGACTTCGGTACATCTCAGAGACCTTAGTGAGGTAGCTTGAGAAGCTTGACACGGATGCATTTGCCTCCCAGTGGCCCTTGTAATTTTGAGATCAGCAGCTGTTATCTGGATAAGTAAATAAGGTAGATGGAAGGAATATTATGGAAAAAACAATATTGAATGATATTGTCTCTGTCATTGTGCCCATAGGAAAACAAGTTGCTACCTCCAAAGTCATTTTACAGTTTTCTTTTGTTTTCCAACAGATTTTTATTTGATTGTTTGCAAATTTCACATAATGTGTTCCATTACATTCACTTCCAGTCCTCCCAGGTTCACCCTCTCACTTTTGAGACCTCACAAAAAAAGGAGGAGGAGGAGCAGGAGAAAAAGGAGGACAGATGAGGAAGAGGAAGAGAAGAAAGAGGAGGAGGAGGAGAACCAAGTTTTTAAACAGGGTCTTTCTACGTAGCATTGACTGTCCTGGAACTCACTCTGTAGACCAGGCTGGCCTTGAACTCACAGAGATCCACCTTGCCTCTGCCTCCTGAGTACTGAGATGACATGTGCCACCATATTTGGCCACATTTTTAAAAAAAGATTATTTATTGTTTAGTTTATATGTATGGGTATTTTGCCTGCATTTTCATCTGTGCACCACATGCATGCAGTGCCAGAAGACATCATCGGATCACCTGGAACTACAGACAGTTGTGAGCCATCATGTGTGTGCTAAGAACTGAACCTGGGTCCTCTGTAAGAGCAGCTTAACACTTTTATCTATCATAGCTCCAAACAAAGTATATATCGTGAATTTATTCACATTAAAAAGAACTTACCCTACTCTCACTTACATATTTCACATTTATTCATACATGTATTTCCTTATGCTTTTAGAACAGGACCTTGCTATGTTGCTAAGACTCAAGCGATGGTCCCTCCTCAACCTTGGAAGTGAGTAGAGTTTCAGGCACACTTAGTTATTGAAGGCACTGACCAGTTTCTGATTATTACTTTAGAGAAAATTAAAAACCAAAAGATGTTTCAAACATTAATACATATAGGCATGCATTCTCACTGTCAGAATGCTGACATCATTACATGTGGTGTGTCCTTTGGAAAACTTCATAATTTACCCGTGTGAATGTGAAGGAAAGATGCAAATTATATCTTAAAATTACAGAAGTAACATTGAGATTCTAGACTCTCTAAAAGAGTCTTCCGGGCTCAGGATTCATTCCCAGCCCATATTTGAGAACTATTATTATAAATCAAATGTTTGTTAAGTTTTTGGTGACAGTAATTAATACAGCTGGTATTTCCCTAGGTGAATGTCTTTATGCAAACTGTGTTTTACACTGAGGCTATTTCCTTCCGGTGTGCTGTTGTCCGAGTATTTGCTCCAAGTGGAGGAAGTACATAGTGCCAGAGTCCATCATCAGCACAGGGAACACGTGCAATGCTCATTGTCTCTTTAATGGAAAAAGAAAGAATTTACTATGTTATCAAAAGTGACCTCCCTAACAGTGGGTTGGGTAACGTCAACGTGACTAATGTGTACAATATGTAACATTGTCACATATTTCATTTTGAACTCAGAAATACAAAACACAGGTCAGCAAGATGGTTCATCAAGCAAGGCACTGGCCACTGAGCCCGAGGACCTGAGGTTTATACCGGGGGGGGGGGGGGTCCATGTGGTGGAAGGAGAGAACCAGTTGCTGTCCTCAGACCTCCACATACACACTGAGGTACATGCGCACACACGAGCACCTGCACATCACACACACACACACACACACACACACCCAAGTATGTGTTTTAACAATATAAATAATAATTAAGTATGACCATGGTGGCCCACTCTTGTAATCCCAGCGCTCAAGAGATGGATACAGGAGAATTTCAAATCTATGTTGGTCTACATAGACTCTGCTTCACAGATAAATAAACCATATCATTTTCTCTTCAGGGTCGCATTACCAAAGGATGGCTTTAGAAGATTCGTTTTTTCAAAAGCTTCCTCCATGGGTGACAGAATGGAAACCACAAAAGACATAGCATTCAATGATAAGTCTTTTATGTGTCATTCCTGACTCTACGCCCATGTAACACTCATGTGGTATAATTAATTATGCCCTCCATAATGTAAAAAATGAAATGAAATTATACCTAAGGGCCTACAGACTATTTTTAATGATAGTGTATTGCTTAAATATATGATAATATAAATTATAATAATGTAATAATATTAATTGTATAAACATAGTATGACAGCTTAAATGAGATTATGCATAAGGATCCACAAAATATTGTTAATGACAATGTATTATTTACATTATGACAATATGAAATATAATAATGTAATAATAGTTTTATTAAGTAAAACTAGTATGATAGCTTGGTGACAGGCAGTGAGCCTATGAAAAAGAGAGAACTGAGTTATGCCATTTTAGTGGACAGACACATATGCAGAGAGCTTAATGTCATCTAAGAGTTAAGCTTTCCCCTCCTCCTCCTAAGTTACTGACCACAGAACCCTTGGCATTGGAAGTGGACATGGCTTCCACCGGAGAGAGTCGCACCATTTATGGAGTCCCTAGTTCCCAGTGTTTCTTCAGCAGCTGAAGGCCATGTGTGAGGTTGTCTCATGCCTGCCACCAGTGCCCGTCAATTAGAATGCCTGGGCACAAGCTGTGCAGGCCTGCCATTGGCGGCATACCTGTGCTTTTTACAGTAGGTGATCATAGGAAAAATCCACCATAAATAGATCAAGCATCTGAAAGCATTTCAGCCTTGCAGAGGAAGGGAAAGCCTGTTGTGAATTAGAAAAGATCAAAGGCTACCCGCTCGGGTCGGGTCGAGGAAGACAGAAGCTAGCTTCATTGCTGTTTCAGAATCCTGCTCATTTGTATGTTTTCCACTAAGATATCTGGGCTCTCTCTGGTTATTTTTTTTCCTTTCTTCTTTTATCCTCTTCCTCCTCCTTCTCTTTCTTTGGCAACTTACATAGCCACTGTCTTCCGGACCTATTGGTATGTTTTCTGCTAGTGGATGTGTACAGAGAGGGAACCAGCCTTAGCCAGCTGATTCACAAAGCTCAGACTCAGTATCGTGACTTTCAGGTAGGCAGAAGTTTAGTAGCATCTTGCTTTGTCAATATCTATTTGCCTGTTTTTAAGATATGGAGAGTTTACCAAAGGAGGTACTTCTTCGCTATTACCTCACACCTGTGTGAAGGCTGTCTGCCTAAAAATTGGTGGACAGGTTTTTTTCTTGGTTCTAGTTGCCTTTTCAACCTAGATTTTAAAGGGGGACAGATTCCTTAGAAAGGAAAGGGGTGCATTGTTCCTGAGAGCCAATACCCTAGCCGCGATTGCTCTCCTGCCCTTGTTAAGAAATGCAAGACAAGTGTTGACAGTTAAGATGAAATCTAAAAGATGGATTTGGACGGGTGCCTGGGAGCCTCCGCCAGCAGGAGGACAGCAATGGAAGACATAGCGTTCCCTGTGGGTAATGCAGCTGAAGAAAGCTGCCCGCAGAGCACCAGGGGACAGTTCTTGATTTCTTGGCAGGGAGGAGAAGGGGCTTTTGTGTGGGTAGGAACAGCCTGCCAGTCAGCTATATTTACAGAGCACCTGCTGTGTGGAACTTGGAAAGGAAAAGTAGATGGGTCTTGTCCTTAAGAAGCTTGTGACCAAAGAGGGAAGAAAGGCCCTCAGCTACTGTAACCGCTTTAGCATTTACAACCATCTATGAAATGGAAGTCGAATAGGGGACCTTTAGGATTTGAGCTGAGCCATGACGCTCAATGTGTAGGCTGTGGACCCTTAAAAAGTGCCCACAAGCCTGCGAGCAAGGCAGAGTTTTGAACTTGGCCGCTGATCTCCCTTCACATCTGTGGTTTGATCAGATCCTGTGCAAACAGCAATTTCTCTCCGGTCCATGGAAGCCGAGTGTCCCTGGTATTGTAAGAGGGCAGAGTGACGGGAGGCAACAGAACCAATACAGGCAACCACTTATTTACCTGAGTTCCTTAAACACAGGGGTCTCCTCTCTCAGCCAGTTTTGTAAGCCAGATTCATAATGGATACTCCCACCTACCCCATACTCAGTAGGGGGATGAGGGATATCGCTATAAACGGATGGCTGCCATAGAAGCCGCCAATGAACGTGGGGTGCGTGCAAATGATTTTAGTGGCAAGACTGAGCGTGACGGGATTTGTCCAAGACAAAGACATGAGATAGAGAGACGCACAAGCAGCAATACCGGTTATATTAAAGGACATTCCATGGGGGTGTTGAAACTTTGGGAATGGTTCATTTTCTGAGTCAAGCCTGCTTGACTATCACCATTTCTGGTCACCTATTATCTCCAAGTTACACTAACTCTTACCAACGGCCCGGAAATGACAGGAGGTATTTTTCCCCCCACTATCCGTTCTGTTTCGGCACAATTGACGACTGGTTGATGACTGACCCGCTTCTCTAACTTGTGAACGGCAATACTAGCAGTGAGTTATACTCACCTGAGTAGTCGCTCCCGTTTTACAGTTAGGGTAGCTGAGGACGGCACATCTGCCCCACTCCTGGCTGCCTCCTCAGCCCCCACCCCAATTCCGCACACATTTTAACACTGGGAAGTCCCTGGTCCTGAAAATTAGACAAATCCTTAACTGGTGGCATATGTAGATATATGTTTCTTGTTCAGGTGTGGCCGAGTAAAAATGATGATCATTAAGGAAAACCAGGAAGCAATGGTGCATCTATTGAACTCTTTCCTTCCTGCCGACCACCCTGAGGGGGAGGCTTTGTTGTTAGTTCCTATTCCTAACGAGGAAATTGAGGGATGCTTCTGAAGGTGGGGTAGCATAAAGGGTCATGTGACCTTGAAGGTGATCTGAGGGAAAAGTGAAGTAACAATATTGGAAAGTCTGTCGGCTCATTTCTTCTGCCTCCTTCAGAGCAACTGAGAAAGGAGGCATGGGCCTGCCGCAGAGTGTGGGCTCTCAGGCCAGCCTGAGGGGAGCGAAGGTTTGGACCCTAGCTTCCCTCTGGAGGAGTGGCTCTCAGCCTTCCTAAGGCTGCGACCCTTTAATCCAATTCCTCATTTTGTGGTGACTCCCAACCATAAAATGATTTTCATTGCTACTCCATCGCTCTGACTTTGCTACTGTTATGGATGGTACTATAAATATCTATGTTCTCCGATGGTCTTAGACCACCCCTGTGAAAGGATCATTCAACCCCCAAAGGAGTTGCAACCCCATGAGTTGAGAACCCCTGCTTTAGGAGGTACAGAGCCTAGCTTCTCTTCATGAACTGTGTGGCCTGTCAGGGTTTCAGTCCCCGGACAGAAAGGGGATAATTGCTGGCAATAACTTACTAGAGTTAAAACTGTCAATTTAAGTTAGTCCTAAATGCAACAGGGCTCAGTAAGTTGCTGCTGTTTATGTGTTGACTGCAAAGTCATGGGCTCTTTGTGGTCTTCAGAGGGCAAATTTTCTTTCTAAGAAAGCGACAACTTTCATTTCCATGCCGACATCTTAGCATCCCTGGCCTATGATTCTGCAGCTTGGACAATCGGTTACGGCTGGCTGTTGAGACAGTGGCTCCCAGACTTGAGGCCTCAGTTCAGTCAAAGCCCTTAAATCCTCATTGTGCGTTCATATTTTGGCCTGCCACATAGTGCATGGGTCCTTCAGACACAATGGAGATGAACAATTTATATTCAGGACATGTTTACAGCTTTCAGCATCCAAAATGTTCCTAATTTATTTGGTGAGAAATCACTTGGATCTTTTAAAAAAAAAAAAAAAAGCAAAGCAAATAAACAAAAAACCTGTAGCTGTCCTTAGGTCGTTCACGCTTGGAGTCCCAGAACTTTTTTTTTTTTTTTTGGTTTTTCTTTTTCTTTTTTTCTTCCTTTTTAAATTTTCTTTCTTTCTTTCTTTCTTTTCTTTTTCTTTTTTTTTTTTTTGTTGTTTGTTTGTTTTTTTCGAGACAGGGTTTCTCTGTGTAGCCCTGGCTGTCCTGGAACTCAGTCTGTAGACCAAGCTGGCCTCAAACTCAGAAATCCACCTGCCTCTGCCCCCCAAGTGCTGGGATTAGAGGCGTGTGCCACCACTGTCCAGCATCCCAGCACTTCTAAGGCTGAGACAGAAGGTTTGCAATGTGTTCTAGACTAGCCTGGGCTCTACAAGAAGCTTGATGCTAGCCAGAGCTATGTAGTAAGATCTTGTCTCAACAACAAAGCTAAGAACCTGATTCAGCTTGATAGCTTGTATACAACCACCATGAAGTCTTTCCTCATTCTCCTGTTACTTAGTCTACTATACACTAAAAGCAGTATATTATGATGTGGCCACAGAATGCTGGGGATAGAGAAGAGAAGAAGACCACAGCCCAGAGGGCCTTAAAGGAAGCCATAAAGATGGAGCCAGTCGGGGCAAGTGTAATGGTGGGGTAGGGTAGGTCCAAAGTCAGGCTTCCATTTAGTTCTGTGTGATGTCATCACAGAGGAAAGGCCCAATGGAGAAAAGAACAAGACAATGACCTTCAGTGGCAGGAAGGTCAGAGGATGGACTGAGAATACAGCCAGAAGAGAATGGCTGAGGTAGCATAGTAAGAGGGGGGAGGGGAAAGAAAGTGCAGCAATGGCTTTGAATGCTAACCTAGAGAGGGTAGACCTAACCCAGTGAGTAAGAGACCTTTGCAGCCAGAGTAGTGGGATGGAGCACAGGAGTGCAATAAACAGCTTCTGCAACGGTGGGGAGGAAGGATCAGGAGACAACACTGTCTGCAGAAAGAGCCAGGAAGAGGTTCTTGGGCATGGTGCAGCCATGGCTCAGACCAAAAGATAGTATGTCAGAGAAACTGGCTTCTCACACTGGTACTCTGATATCTATCCGTATGCCTCAACAACTCACCCAGAGCCAAGCTGTCAGTACTAGATTCTGATTTCTTCACTCTGATCTCTGAAAATAAAAAGGCTGAGGCTTTCTTCTTCTAGTGGGCAACAGCCTTAATGATACTTTCCATGATGCGGGGAAGACATGAAAGCATTCTTGTCGATGGTATCTAAAGGGACTTAAGTGTGTAACTCTGTCTGTGAATGACCTCATATCCTGCCATGTAAGGTTTGCATGAAGGATATATACTTTTTCTCCTTTGATATCTATGTATCTAACTATCCATCCATCCATCCATCCATCCATCCATCCATCCATCCACTGATCCATCTGTCTGTCTATCTAGCTAACCATCCATCCACTAATCCATCTATCTATCTATCTATCTATCTATCTATCTATCTATCTATCTATCTATCTATCTTCTCCCTTGTTAATAAATAGTAAAATACTTATCACCAGAATCCTTGAGAAAAAAGCAGATGAGTAAGTAGACAAATTGAAACTTGTATCAGGTACAAAATATGATTTTTAAAAAGACAGTTACACACCACATCCCTGCATTTCTCATTTTCTGATTTCTGCCATGGCATAATCCGCTCATTTGTCTAAGCTCATTTCATCCTGAGTATGCTAATGTCCTGTGCATTCCCATGGTTATGCAAATGTGCAGTATCCTAGACACGGACAAACAGAAAGCTCCTGGGCTCCCATTATCTGCCTAAAATACAACAATACAACTTACTTTCTTCCTTTCTTTCTTTCTTTCTTTCTTTCTTTCTTTCTTTCTTTCTTTCTTTCTTTCTTTTTTGATTTTTTCGAGACAGGGTTTCTCTGTGTAGCCCTGGCTATCCTGGAACTCACTCTGTAGACCAGGCTAGCCTCGAACTCTCGAACTCAGAAATCCGCCTGCCTCTGCCTCCCAAGTGCTGGTATTAAAGGTGTGCACCACCACTGCCCGGCAAGATACAACTTTCTTATCTTTGGGTTTTATTTAATGATCAAGTGGGGAAACACTTTTAAAGGAGCTTGCCTTCATTAATAGTCTCTTCCTGTTTTGGAATTAAAGCATCTGGTTTGCTCACACAGAACCAATAACACCCAGTTCTGGGTGCCTATAGAAAGCCCACAGGGACATCTGTATGCCCTTACACCCTGGGGTGTGCTTATAGCTACTTGGACATAATATGTGCCCTAAGAGAAGATTCTTTACCAGTCTGCATGGCTGTACCACTCCACACTTTACACACTGCACACACAAAGTCACATGTAAAATCTCCAGCCCTGAGCTTTGGAACCGGTCTGTAAGTGTAGGTAGAAGTCTAAGCATTTATTCTTAATGAAATCAGCCTGCAGAATGAGCAGTTAATTCTGCTTCCCAGAGACCATAGCTTTGCCTTGTAATGAATGAAAAGCTACAGAATCAGAGGACTGAGGGCCTTTCAGAAATCACCCTTGTGAAAAAAGACCTTACTGGAACACCTTTGTGCCTTTTCATTGTTCCTGATGTTATAAGGAAATCTCCCCCAGCCCCCTCTCACCCCGTCTGTCTCCCCCCCTCCATCACTACCAGGCAGTTTCCCCTGTCCCTCTCTGCACCGCCCCCTCCTCCTCTTCTTCCTCCTCCTCCTCTTTCTTCTTCTTTTTTGAGAAATGGGCAGGCCTCCCATGGATATCAACCAGCCAAGGCATATCAAGTTGCAGTAAGAGTAGGTGGCTCCCCTTATATTAAGGCTGGATGGGGCAACCCAGGATGAGGAAAAGGGTCCCAAAAGCTGGCAAAAGAATCAGAGATGGCCCCTGTGAGGAGTCCCCTCAAGAAAACTACACAACTATGATGCAAGCAGAGACCTAGGTCAGTCAGTAAGGGAACCTGTTAAAGGGACTTCACTTAAAGCTCCACGGTATGTATTTGCCACTTGCTGGGTCTCATTTTGTCCTGACAGCAGCCCTCCAATATCAAATCAGTGCCATGGGCATTTTTCCAGACCAGAGCAACAAGTTTACAATATTAAATACTCAGACTGCCCTTGCCTGGATGAGGTTTTGTGTGTTTTTACATTTTGAGACAGAATTTTAGATAGCCCTGGTTGTCCTGGAACTTGGGATAGACCAAGACAACAATGAGCTCCTCTTCTGCCCCTTCCGGAAAGGGCTAGGACTACAGGCGAGTACCACCCCTTCCGGTCTTGGATGAATAATTAAACGGCAAGCATAGCTTGCATCTTTATCTCACCTCTGCTGTCCCCGGAATCACACTACCCTACCTATATCAGGCTGTTTGGGTCCTCAGCTCCCATCACACACCACAAGGCAGTGTGCCTGGGCCGCCTAATGCCATGGCGGATCCTCCGTCAGCAAGCACAGGAACTTACTTATGAGAACTTTACTTATGAGAAGAGAGCCTAACACTTCCATCATTCTTTTCATTTCTAGAAAATGAAGTGTCTGCCCCAGCCCCTCCCCCAGAAGGTAAGTTAAGCCATCGCCTCGTGTATTTGAGCTGCAGATGCTGAAGTCCATCCCAGCATGACTTGGTCTCCGTGGATGCTGTGAGCTCTAACCTACTTTCTACTGAGAATGATGACAGGTGTGGTCAGTTGATAACAAAAACAATCCACAGTATATTAACCCAATTTGAACAGCACTTCCTATGTGTTGTGGGATCATTTTCAAGCCCTTCAGGTACATAAAAGTTGTTGCTGGCTTCACGTTTCATATTGGTTAAAGCAAAGCATTGATGAAGCTGTCCCTGATTTAGGAAAAGACAAAGTTTCCATGTTTCTTGGGATGATGGAAAATGGATCCCAACCCAGCCCAAAGCTCAGCAGCTTCTCAACTTGGTCTATGTGACCATCAGGGACCTTCAGAAACTGTTAAGGATGTTTCCAGAAAGGTTTGGGATCCCTGCGGCACATCGTGGGATCCAATGTATTGAGTCATTAGCATTCTCTTGCCTACCAGATTGAGGGAAAAAATAAAATAATTTAAAGTATCCAGCCAAATTCTTGGTGGGGCTACATGCAAACATACAAAGTCTGCTTTACATGTAGTAGACCTGTGACTTAAGGCATAAGGTAGAGACGGGAGCTGAGGGATGATGAGCCAGCCCAGCTGATGGTTAAAAGTTCAATGTGGCCCTCGGGAATCATTGGTGTGTCTCCTCCTGCCAAGATGAAAGAACCTTAAAATCACATGCACTGTCCAAAAGGCAGCCAGCCAGGCTGCATTGTCCCACAAGCCAGCCAGCCAGGCCAGAAAACAACAACATAACAACAACAACAACAATCTCTTTCTCACCACCCTTCTTCCTTAAAGAGGCAACTAGTGAGTCACTCTCTGGGCCTTTACCACAAGCACAACTCCTGGTGGCATCCTAACCCCAGAGAAGGATACAGGGCTCTCTTCCAAATACTTGAAAGCTGAAACTCGCTGTACCAGACACAGCATGGAGTTCTAAACAGAAATAGCTGTTTCCTATATTGTTTGTTTACAGTCAAATTGAAAGTAACACACAGCCTGCGGAACAATGAACCAAAAGTCAGCGACTGCAGTGACATGCTCACCTGTCAGTGTAGCATGCTGGTTACCTGAGTTGGCAATGTGGTGTGAGCCAGGGTGTGGGAGGCCACGACTGACATGAGTTCTGCCCAAGTCAAAGTAGAACTGAATAAGGTTTCAATTTCTAGTCCCCTTCCCCCCACCATACCTCTTTTTTTTTTTTTCTAGAAATTTATGAGAGGATTATGCAGCCTTTCCGTCCTAGAGATAGTTTTTCAGAGGGCAGTCTGGAGACTCACGCTGCTCATAGAAGCCTCTTTGTCTAGCTAGAAATAGCAGCCTCGCTGAAAACCTTAAGCAGTAAGGAATACTGCTGAATTTCCAAATGAGTGAAACAGGCTCTGTGCCCCTAAGAGGTTAAATGGGCAAGCTCCAGTTTGCAGATGTCAATCTTGAAGCCACTGGAGACTTGTGACATTCTTCTTAGGATCTCTCTCTTCTTCCTTGCTGTTTACTTCTTGTATGTAAAGCTTACTTTGGCCTTTCCTGAGCACACTGAGAACCTAGAGGCCATGACAAAAGAGCTTTTCCTTTCTGCCAGCCGGTCAGATGTTGTGCTAGGCCACTATAAATTATGTTCCTTTTATAGTGCCATATTTCATATTTATTATACACTATTGAGCTACCATGGCTAAAAATGCCTCTCCTCAAAGTTTGCTGAGATAGTCCTTAGCTGAAATCTGGCTCACTAGTTATGGAGACAGACAGACAGGCAGGCAGGCAGGCAGGCAGACAGACAGACAGGGCATGGAGAAAAGAACTCATGCTTGTAATGATATTTAATGATTTTTGTTTTGTCTGATTTTTGCTTGTGTGTTTGAAACACAGTCTTTCGTATCTCAGGCTAGTCTTGAACTCATGATCCTTTTGGTTCCATAGAATTACAGTGTGTGCCACCATGACCAGCTATGGTTGAAACAGTTACTTTAATGCTTTTTTGTTTTACCATTTTATTTTTTTAACTTTAATTGGTTCACAGCATGCACCGCAATCCCACTCATCTCCCTCCCCTCTCCTATCCACCCTTCATTCACCCTTGCAAACAACTCCCTGATAAACACATACACACACACACACACACACACACGTATACATGCACGCACACATGCACAATCGCACATACAATCGCACGTACGTGGCCACCCCCAACAAAAATCAAAGCATAGAAAACATCTCATCATGGAAGATGTGTTACTTTAATGTTTTAAGATGTATTTGTATGTGGGTATCTGTGTGACTGTACATACACATGGATCTAGGTATGGCAGATGCTAGTAGAGGGTCGGCATTACAGGCAATGTCAGCTACCTGACATAGGTGCTGAGATCCAAGCACAGGTCCTTGTGTTTGAACAGCAAGTTCTCCTAATTGCTGAGCCATCCCTCTGGCCCTAACAATTTTTACCTTACACATGTTATCTTCTGATCTCTAAATGAACGTGATTCTGAACAGAAAGGAATACAAGGGTTACAGATGACATCGAGTGACCAGCTCTGAACTCACTGCCATCATTACACATTTATTGCCACCCCAACCCAATCCCGAAGAAGATCTACATGTCCACAAGAACACTCTTGAAACTGCAGACATCTCACAACCATTTTATACCTCCTTGTAACAGCTAGAAGCTAAGGTATTGGGACCCTTTACATGGGTCAGCGTTCCTTAAAATGTCCCTGGCTGATCTGTAAAACAAAGTGATCCTCAGAGTATAATTAGTTCTACTCTGGTATATATTTGGTTCTGGTAGAGTCAGGTGTGTGTGCTTTCTTTCTTTCTTTCTTTCTTTCTTTCTTTCTTTCTTTCTTTCTTTCTTTCTCTCCTTCTTTCTTTCTTTCTTTCTTCCTTCCTCCTTCCTTCCTTCCTTCCTTCCTTTCTTTCCTTCCTTCTTCCTTCCTTCCTTCCTTTTTTCCTCTCTTTCTTTCTTCCTTCCTTCCTTTTTTCCTCTCTTTCTTTCTTTCTTCCTTCCTTTTTTCCTCTCTTTCTTTCTTTCTTCCTTCCTTTTTTCCTCTCTTTCTTTCTTTCTTCCTTCCTTTTTTCCTCTCTTTCTTTCTTTCTTTCTTTCTTTCTTTCTTTCTTTCTTTCTTTCTTTCCTTCCTTCCTTCCTTCCTTCCTTCTTTCTTTCATGGGAGGGTTTGTTTTATTGAGACAGTGGTTCTCTTTGTAGCCCTGGCTCTTCCCTGAAGCCCTCAGACTGTAGACCAGACTGTCCTTGAACTCACCGAGATCCTCTGCCTCTGACTTCTGCGTGCTGGGATTAAAAGAGTGTGCCACCACACCTGGCCGTGGGTTAAGTGTATTTTAACAAAATGTGTATTGCATGGTTTTGTAGACATTTAAAAGGATGTTTATTAACTGCTTTGTTAAAGGCTAGAGTGAGTCTGAACTACAATCCCCAAACTCCCAAATAATATGCGCATAATCAGTATGCAGCATTATTAACATAATCATTTATTTTTCTCCCTCTCCCTCCACTCATCACCCAATCAAGTGCTGTAAGACACTTTTAAAGATGTGCTTGTACTTTCCACACAGAACCAAATAAAGAGAAAGAGGCGGGAACCACTCCAGCAAAAGGTGAGTTGGAGGGAGGGAGAGCTAGATTCAACAAGGCCAGAACAGGAAGGGGTCCTTTTGGGAGTCATGTGACCCATGACATTTCCTCCGCGTTAGCTTTCATCTGTGTGGTTTCCAGTTCCTCGTTTGCAAGATCCAGTCAACATAACCAAATGATGCTTTGGTGTGTGGCTGTCACACATGTTTCCAGACAAAGGATAATCACCACAAAACAATGTCACAAGCAGTCAGGGAGAAGCCAGCTCAGGAGTTGGTGGTGAGTTGGTGATTTCTGAGTCCCATTGAGCATTGGAGAAAAGCTGTTTGATCCTGGTTTGTTTCAGTTGCGAAAATCAGCTGATTTATCCAGATGTTTCAAAAAGGTTTGCCGGGTTTTGAGTCCTGTGTGAACTAGTTCAGGTCTCACTAGCATTCGTGAAGACTTCATGACACTTGAGTACATACTCCTGGAGGTACACTGATTTTTAGACACCGACATTTCAAACACTAAGCAGACATCGTGCTGCTGCATACTTAAATGAAAACTGGATTATTGGCATGGTTTTGACCCATGTTCCTCACTTTGTGGAGATAGTACAGTTTTGGAAAAGAAATAATTGTTAACATATATTTCTATGATTTCCTGTGGCTGAAGTCATTGTCACTGCAGGCCATCTCTTTCAGGCTAAGGAGTAATAGCCTCTCATGGAGAAAAGTTTTCTTGGAAACTGATGGACACGTCTGCCTTATGTGTTTGCATCTTCATTTTTACGTTACCATTTATTTCAGTAATGAAGAATGTAGTTTAAATTTCATAATTGTTTTCTGATTATAATAAGATTATTTTCTTTCCTGAACACAGCTCAAAGCGTGTTAATTATGTATTTGTTTCCTACACATTAGCAACTTCTTCCTTTCTTTCAGTATACTGGCTTTTCTTCAGATAGCTTGAACTTACTCTCTTATAAATGAACTCAGAGTGTTAGCACACTGCACTTCGTCCTGACCTTCAGGAGTGCCCACGGACAGTACCACGGATGCTAATCCTGGCTACGTGGCCATAGTTCAAGGCTATTTTTTTTTTACAGAATGCAGACAGTGCAAACTCCTAGAAATCTTTCCATGATATGTGTTCAAGGAGATTTGAACGTCCTGGCTGAAGTTATTGTAACATTATTCTCTACAAGACCAATGGAGTATACCTCTGCTTCCAAATTTGGAAAGGTGCTTGGGCTGACCTGTAAGGCTGAACCAACAGAGCAGATGATGTAATGCCAGAAGGCAAGTTTGTCATGGTTTAAACAAAGCCTGGGCTTGACTCTCAACCTGCAAAGCTCATCATTCTCTATTTATATGCTTAAATAAATTTCCTATAAACTAAAAGCAACCAGTCACCAGACACTTCCTTACAGAAAACAAGCATAATACAAGAATAAGGTCCGATGATGGGATCTCTTAATTTTGTAGCATTTTCTTCTTCTTCTTCTTCTTCTTCTTCTTCTTCTTCTTCTTCTTCTT
>NW_021605377.1:189949-201923 GCF_004785775.1 Grammomys surdaster | reverse complement strand
CTTCTTCTTCTTCTTCTTCTTCTTCTTCTTCTTCTTCTTCTTCTTCTGTTTATAGAAGTTGAAGGTATGCCTACTTACAGTCATGTGCCCAGGTTCATAAGCTGCCTGCTTTGTTTTTGTTTTTGTTTTTTAAAGAGTTACTCTTCATATTTGGCAAGCAAGCTGGTTTCATATATATATATGTACAAAAGTAGCTAGGTAAATGGTTTTGTTTTGTTTCTCTCTTCGACAACCACCTATTTGCATCCAGGACAAGGGAGATTTAAAGAAAATACTGAGCAATATGAAAGAAACCACCTTGGGCTGGAGAGCTGGCTCAGCAGCTAAGAGCACTGACTGCTCTTTCAGAGGTCCTGAGTTTAATTCCCAGCAACCACATGGTGGCTCACAACCATCTGTAATGAAATCCGATGCCCTCTTCTAGCGTGTCTGAAGAGAGCGACAGTGCATTCACATACGTACAATAAATAAATCTTTTAAATATGTATATATATGTTTTAAGAAAGAAATAGCCTGTAGGCTAAGTAGGATTGCGGGTTGCACACCTCCCTCCAGCATTAACTAGCATGTCGTCTTCAGCTCGCTTCCTCCTACTCTTGGTCTTTTTAATTTTTTTATTGAACTATCCAACTCCGGTTTCAGTCCTTTGACAGCTCACCCTGACCATTTGGCCCATTCCCACCCTTCCTTCTTCCTCCTGATTTTTCTTGGACCCCGTTGCCTCTGTCGTTTACGGTTGTCCCCAGTTAGTCACGTATTAAGGGTTGACGCCTTTCCCTAACCAGCTGGTTGCCTTTCGATGGTCAGGCACGATGTCTTAACATCTCTTTGGTCTCCTCATCTCCGTTCCCTGCAGCGTCTGGCACAGGAGCTCACATGACAACCTTCCAATAAATACTTGCAGAGTGAATCAACAATTGAACTTCCACACTGGCTAGCCCGATGACCATACCAACAGTGGTGTTCTGGATAAAGTTTTATTCCTATTTCTCACTTGCTGGGCAAGCTGTATACTTATAGTGGGTGAGGGTAATATAGAACAACTTGCTCAAAGCTTCTAAATATGGTCACACCTGGAAATTAATTCTGAACTTACCCTGCTATCTTTTATTACTATGTCCTCTCGTCCTCTCAGCAGTGAAAATATAACATATATAAATAAGCTCTAAGGCTATCACTATTAACAATATTTTGCTGCCCTGGAGAGAAGGCTCAGTGGGTAAGAACACTGACTGTCTTCCAAGAGGACCCAGGTTAGTCTACTGGCACCTAGGTGGCAGCTCAGAACCATCTGTAATCGCAGTCCTGGGGGCTATGACAACCTCTTCTGGCCTCTACTGGCACTGCCTACAAAAGGTTCAGGCATACACTCATACAGATAACACTGAAAACAAAGAAAACAATTTTAAAAGATTATTTTTGACTGAATTACTCTGGGACAACTTCAAATTTTTCTGAGGAAAAAAATTCATTTTTTTTTGTAGCCAAGGAGAGTTGCTTAGTCTTGACATTAACCTTATAATTGGGGTGTTAGCTATATCTGCCAACTTCTCCAAACATATTAGGAGTTTCTGAGTTAGTCACAGTAGTGCACACCTATAAACCTAGCACTTGAGGGGCTGAAGTAGGAAAACTGAGTTCCAGGCCAGCCAAGGAAGTAAGACCCTATCTCCAAAAATAAATTTTTAAAGTATCCTATTAGTTCAGGTTGTGTGTGTGTGTGTATGCAACACACACACACACACACATACATACATACATACACAGACACACACAGAGACACACAGATACACACACATATATCTAATATATATACATATATTAGATATATATAGATAGATAGATAGAATGATAGATAAAACAGGAAGCTTGGTTAAAATAATTACTGCTCCTTTTGTTTTTCTTCCAGAAAAATGCTTGCTTTTTGTAGTAGTTATAAAGAAAATAAAAATGTATTTGCCTTTCCAGAGTATTAACATTACCACATAAATTGTCAAAAATCAATCTCTCACATATCTTAAGCAGAAGTCTCTCCTCCTCCGGGCATGAGTGTGACTGGCACATGAGGAAGTGAGTCAGCAGATATTCTCAGCAGCTCTCCTGACAGATGCCATTTCTGTAAAGAACCATTAACTCATTTTCTTCATTTAGGTTTCTTTATACCTATGATAACAAGACCCTGGTGCTTTTTATTCACATGCTTAAATATATTTAAGCAATTTACCTTTAGACATTGTTTTAGTAATGGTTTTATTGCTGTAAAGAGACACTGTGACTGTGGAAGAGACACAGCAACTCTTATAAAAGAAACTATTTAATTCGGGCTGGCTTACAGCTTCAGAGGCTTAGTCAGTTATCATCATGGCGGGGAAACCTAGCAGCTTGCAAGCAGACACAGTGCTGGAGGAGCAGGGTTCTACACCTTGATCCACAGGCAGCTGAAGGAGACTGTGTACCACACTGGGGGCAGCTTGAGCATATGAGACTTCAAAGCTCACCCTCACACTGACACACTTCCTCCAGCAAGGTCACACCTACTCCAGCAAGGCCACGCCCACTCTAGCAAGGCCACGCCTCCTAGTAGTGCCACTCTCTGTGGACGAAGCATTCCTATTCAAACTACCATAGGTGGCAATCAACCAGTCGTCTGCAGAAATGCCTTTTACACTTTCCCTTTCCTTTTACTATGTATTCTAATGCCATAGCATCATGGTCATGGACTTTGTTAAGAAATTAACATCATTGTATTTTCCAGTTCTAAAACACCTATTAGTAGATATAACATTGACCTTTAATAGGCTTGGAAAGAAAAAAACCTGATTAAATACACGTATTTATGACAAGATGAATACTGATTTCTTTGTAAGCATCAAAATGTAAAGGGACGTGATGTTTTAAACAGTGTGAGTTAAGCAGATGACTCAAAATACGATGAATTGATGTTAGCTGATGTTGCTGTCTTCCAATATTTTATTGTTGCTGTTGTGATTTCGACATGACTGCCCTACTTGAAGCACTCATGAATTTGCCTAAATCAGACAAGACATTACATCAGTATTTAGTTGACGTTTAGTTGATGTTATAAACTATATATATTTTATATGCTTTCTGTCTTCATTCTAGAGCTTCAACATTTGTCAGAGGTTTACTTAAATTATTTTTAAGTAAAGTTAAAGAGGTTTGCTTAAATTATTTTTTACATTAGCAGGCAATTTAAAATCAACTGCAGGAAGCCCAGTACTGTGTCGCTCACCTTCAATCCCTGTACTTGGGAGGCAGAGGCAGGTGGATTAATTTGAGTTCAAGGACAGCCTGGTAGAAATAATTGTATGTCCAACAAAGCCTGAAAGAGTGAAAACATGTCTTCCAGGCTATAAAATGGCCATGATTGACAGCAGGACTTACACACAACCCAGAGGACTCATGTGCACCTCACTGAGATCCTAGGTTGTGAGCGTGGCTGAATCCTCTCTCTCCTCTGACGTCTTTCTGGGAAACTTCAGTTGGTTAGCCAGCATTGTCATGACTCTACAACTGCTATTTTCCCATGACCTAGAAATAAACAAGGTCTGCTTTATAAAATTCCCCTCCTGTGCAGCTAGGGGACACAGCCTACTGCCTACAGACTCTGTCTTCAGGTGTGTTGTATTCTAGTAAACCCAATAGGATATGTTAGAATTTTCATCAAGATCATAGTCACTTTCAAGGAGAGAGGAGGGTAGTGTGACTTCCATATTACACTGTTTCTTTTGTCTTTTTTTTTAATTTTTAAGATTCTATCTTTTGTATAAATGGTGTTGAATGTCACAGAATCTAAACGGTTCATATAGTTTTCTTCCTAGCAACAGAATCTGCCTCTGATGGTAGATAAGAAAAGCTGAAGTTTTCTGTTTCACCCAATTCAATTGAACTCAACCAGACCAGCCTTCAAGAGTTTAAGGTCAGATGTTCAACATCCAAGGTCCATCACAGAGATGAGGACTAGTAATCCCAGCTCTCAGGAGGCCAAGACAGGGAGAATTTCCAGTTTAAGGCTTGTGAGTTCCAGGCCAGCTCTCTCCTTAGAGTTTAGGGGTGGCTTTTGGTGTGCAGTTTTTGGAATGTTAATGAGTATTCCAGGAGAAGAGAATTCCAAAGGGAAATGAGTTTAAGAAGTGCGTTGTCTCATGTCCGTTCCTAGTACACCTGAACTCACAAAGGTCTTCAACATGTGTGCCAGTGAACGTGCAAAGAAACTGACACAATAACATATGAAAGCTCAGCCCAGCATATTTCAACCTTCTCTGATCACTAAAGTCTTCCACTGAGCAAGCTCAAGGTTTATACTCAGGTGAATCTCCTCCTGAGTTTTGAGGTAATAAACACTAGGGTGTCTCTATGCCTGTGTTACAACATTTTTGTTTAAAGAAATGGTAAGATTTATCCCCGGTTGAGAGTAATGTAAAGTCACTAAAATAGTATTTGTTGTAAATATTCCAGTAGATCACACAGGAGCCTACCTTCCCTGTAATTTTTAAACTGCTTGTAGGAAATATTCTATGCATGTGAATCTTCTGTGTACTATGTATGAGGTCATCTAAGGTCCTCTGAGGTTCTATTTTGAAAAGTGTACAACATGTATTATTTATGCAAATCTTAGCCTGCATGCTTTGGGAAGGAAGGGTCAGAGTTTCCAATACTACCAGCTGCCTCTTTAAACATGTAAAGCTACGTGTTGCTACACAGGTATGTCAGGAAGGGGCACATTTCAGTGTGCCTCTGAGCATTTAAGTATTACACAACATATTTTGGAATTTATAAATTTACATGAGTAATTTTTGAATCACGTAGTGCTGGAAGTACCAATACAATCTGGGGAAAATGGCTGTAAAGTTATGAATATGGTTACCACTAAACTTAATAGAACTGATTAATTTATATTCATTAACTTGAATTTCGGCTTCTTAAATACAGATAGGAAACTCTGGGGTTCACTGGGTGGAAACAAGCTCTCAAATAGTCCCTAAAAGCGTGTGTGTCAGGATCTAAATGAATATGATATATGAATAACATCTGCCATTGATTTTAACTATGAAGTAAAAAAAACCTTGGAAACCCCCTCCACCATTTTCCCACTGACTTACAGTCACAAAAACTCTGGCACAGTTCCATTTTTTTTTAAATCTATGCTTTCATCTGAATTATCCAGCTCTCACACCCTTCTTTGTATTCTCCTTCTGTTTGGTTTGGTTTTTGCCTACCTTCTCCAAGTTTACCTGCAGGTGCGAGGCCTCCTACGGCTCACTCAGCGGTTGAAAATGCTCTGTGTAGTCTCTCTCTTCTTTTCCAGACTCCTCTTCCCCAGGTTTCTTGGATGAAGTTCTCTCCTCCTTGACTTTTTCCTCCTGTTTCTTGTTTCAGAGGAAGATGAGGCCTCTCCGCCGAGTGCCCTGCCTCCAGGTTAGGATGACTCCCTGGCCCAACTTTGAACTTCATTAATTCACTGATCTACTGTAGTAGCAAAGACTCAGGGGAGCAAGAGAGGAAACCATCATCATTGGCTGTTATGATGATTCCCATGAGAAGTTCCTGAGAAGGAAGAATTTCTAGCCAGGTGTGGTGGTGCACACCCATAATCCCAGTACTGGGGAGACTGAAGCAGGAGGATCACAAGGGCAGACTAGCATGGGTTACAGAGTGAGTTCAAGACCAGCCTGAGTCACATGGTGACACTGTCAGAAACAAAGAAAGGGGGAGGGAGGAAAAAAGAAAGGAAGGAAGGAAGGAAGGAAGGAAGGAAGGAAGGAAGGAAGAAAGGAAGGAAGGAAGGAAGGAAGGAAGGAAGGGAATCTTGGATATGGTTATTTTAGGCATGGAAATGTTTATCATCCATTTTCATCTATATACCCCCTTATTTATATTTTTTTAATTGTATCATTGCTTTTGAAGAGGGCAGATTCTTAACCAAGTCCTTCATAGTTGGGATTCTACTGATTTCCCATTCAAGCCAACTTGTAGCTTCCTTCCTCTATAACACACAGAGATGGGGTGTAGGGGTGGCCCCAGAGGTCGCAGCCACCCTCTTCCCTCCTTCCTCCCCTCTCCTGCATCCTCCAAATCATGCTTTCCTTTCAGGTTTGGGTAGTCGGGCCCTGGAGAGAAAAGATTCAGGTGAGCAAGCACATCTTGACAAGGCATCTGGACCTCAAGCTTATACAAGCACTAATGACTCTTTCCTGGGACTGTATTGATTCTAATCCCTGTTTTATTCAGTTTGTAGTGTTCACAGCAACCTTCCATTACATTTCCCCATGTAAGAAGACTAATGCGTTGAGAGACAATTAACTTTGCATGATACAACGCACAACATTCAAGAATCCAGCCACATATGCCACAGATGTATTTGATACATCATAACGTCCTTTTTTAACACTGAACAAATAACCAGAGATCAGTCTCCATTCTGGGAAGTTATAATTTACATCTGTATATAATTGTAAATATAACATTTGAAACGTTTTCAAACACGTACTGTTGGCTGTAACTACGATTCTAAAGTTATTGAATGGTTCATTCATTATAACCTGGTCCCATCACTGGCTGCCTAAGAGCCAGTCAGTGGCTCAGGCACTCCACACATTGAAGTGAGCACACAGAGGAGAATTCTTGTCCTCATATCCCTTACACAGATGATCACCACTAACTATTACTACTAACACCGAAGACACAGCGCACGACTTTAACCTTAGCTCAGGAATTAAGAACGCATAATCAAGTGGCTACTCCGCTTAACCTCATCGTAAGAATTCTTAGCACTGAGCATGATTGACATACAAAAACTAAAATGGTTAAATGTGCACTTCCCCTCTTTCCATGAACCATGACCAAGTCCAGACTTGTTGACCCAGGCACTTTCCCCAGTTATCAAGTGCCAACAACCGAAATCTGCCTGCACTGGGCTCTGAGAGGGAATGTCACCACAGTCCCCTCCTACCCTCCACACTCCCCCACTGGAGTTAACTGCTGACCCATGTCAACTTTGTATCTCCTTGCAGACTAGAAAATACGAAACAAGCTTCTCTTTCAGCTTGTCTCTCTTTATGGGGAAGCTCTGACCAGTTTCTCCTCTCTTTCTCTCTTTTTGTTTTTTTGTTTTGTATTTTTCTTCCTTGCAGGGCAACCCCACTGTTCTTTATGCAGGTCATGACCCTGTAACTTACTTACCTCTATGTAATTTCCCACTGAGCACCACAAGGAACCTAGAAGTGGGAAGCCAGGCTTGGTTCTCTGACCTACGCTGAGCAGTTTACCTTTAAAGTAACAGCCTTCTTTGGTTTCTCTGGATTCCGTTTTCTGGATTTGGCCTTAGAGTCAGCCGTCTGGAGTGACACCCCAATTGCTCTGTGTCTTTCACTGCCTCTGTCTAGATAGTGGGAAACAGTGAGAATACCAAGAACAGCAAACAACTTACCTGCCAAGTTTTACTATTCCAGGAATTAGAAAACTGTTCCTTTGTCTGCCCATGGAAGACTCATCCCTGTAAGAGTGAGAATCTGTCCCTCCCCACAGGTGGTTGGTGGGGACAAGGGAATGCTGTCATTTTATCTAGGTTTATTGAGCAAGACCAAGACTCAGCATGGAGGAGAATGACAAACAGGTAAGTGAGCCTGAGGAGACGATGGCCCTGGAATGACCCCTGCCTTCCTTTCCGCTTTCAGAATGGTCTCTCGGTGAGTCACCTGCTGGCGGAGAGGAGCAGGACAAACAGAATGCCAACTCCCAGCTGTCCACCCTGTTTGTTGAAAAACCTCAAACCGGATCGGTGAAAGTTGGTGAGTGTTGGCCTGGAATCCTCCCCGTTTCCACCTATCACAAAATAAGCCATTTCAATGTGAGACGTCAGTAGCCATGAGAACATTCATCATATTCATGCCATTCCAAAATATTTTCATTCCCCCCAGGAGATCCAGCATCCCATTACTCCACGTCCCATCCCCCATTTCCTAATCCTAGTCCCCCTCCCCCCCATGGAAAACCTACCCTGTTCATTTTATACAAATGGAATAATTATGTAACATATGGCCTGCTGCATTGGAGTCTTTTGATTAGCACGACATTTCTGAGGCCCACACCCGTTGTAGTGTCAGTATTCCTTGTTACGATTTAGCAGTAGTCTATTGTATATGAGTTCTATACTATACATTTTATAACCCCAGAAGATGGATGATAGTTATCGTTGTAATTCTTAGCACACAGGAGCTCAATGTCTGGACCCTAGAGCCAACTTGATCGGGTTCTGTTTCTTGCTAGTAGGGCAGAGTATTTGGCCTCACTACATCTCAGTTTCTTCTTGTGTAAAATGAGAATAAGTAATAAGGCCTGCCTCTGAAGCTCTGAAGACTGGTGTCTGCTGTCACCATGACAGGACTCACTCCAGAAGGTGCTTAGGGTGCCCACAACTCTGTACATGTGCTCGATGAGCTATGCATTGTGACTCATGGGCAGCTGGACAGACAGATGTTACAGATGTGGAAATTTTTATTCAGAAATGTTCGTTACATGATATACTATCAGGAGACAGTATGTCATGTGAATCCACATAAATTATAGCCTGAAGATAGGAATAGACAGGAGGAGTTAACCAAACAGATAGCCACATGCCGTGAAGGCAATAAGCAGGAGCGCAGAGATGGGGGGAACTGAGCTGCTCCCGGGTTTTAATTTGACAAATTCTGATGTTCAGAATCAGACTTGAATATCAATAAGATATTGTACAAATGAGCATATAATGACTATACCCCTGAGTTTCTCCTCTCAGGCCTAGTATACAAGCAGAAATGTGGCTCCTTGTATGTACTTGTAAGAAACAGAGATGCCGGGTGACTGGCCAAGCACTTCTGATGTCCCCAGGGCCTAATCAGTGATTCCATGGTCCTGTCAAGGCACTTCAAAGAGATTGATTTACCTCAGTCATAACCCTGTAGTTACAGGCATCCCGTCATCCTGACTAATACAGACGTGTATGTCTTTTATGTTTCTTTTATTCCACATAAATGCAAATCCACATATAAAGATTTCTTTCCATCCATTTCTTCATCCCTTCTTTTCTCATTCAAAATTTTCAGATGGACTGGGGATATGGCTCAGTAGTAAAGCAGTTGTCTACCACACACAAAGCATCAAGGTTCAATTCTCAGTGAGATATCATATATATATATATATATATATATATATATATATATATATATATATCATGTAATATATATATATTATAGGCTCCTACATATACATTATATATATAATATATAATGTATATATTAGTGTATATTACTAAGTACATATATTATTTTATATATTCTATATTACTTAGTAAAAGTTATAGAGACAGACAGGCATAGATACATATATGCATATATATATATACATATACATAGAAACTTCTAAAGCAGATCAGATGGACTTTCCTAAGACTTCCAGGATACTTACCACAAAGCACGGTGCCCCCTTATGCCATTGTGAACACATAAGCCCAACTCTGTACAGAGCAGAGCAGCATCAACTCCTTTCAGCTGAAAGCAAGACAAGCAGCCAGTTTCTAAATCCCAGATTAAGTCCTTTGTGCTTTCTCTAGGTGCAAACATCACCTTTATAGCCAAAGTTAAGGCTGAAGATCTTCTTAGAAAACCCACTGTCAAATGGTTCAAGGGGAAATGGATGGATCTGGCCAGCAAAGCTGGGAAGCACCTGCAGCTGAAGGAGACCTTCGAGAGGCAAACTCGGGTATGGTCCTAAACCCCTGGCCCATTCCTTTCTGTCAGGGTAGAAAGATATTTCAGGCTCCTGCATGATTTTTTTCCCTAGGGAGTATATTTCTATGCCCCCCCCACCCCCAGATATCAGACATTGATATTAAACATCAAATAATGTCATCAAATAAGAGATACCATCCAAGTCCAGCTTGGTGAACCAATGACTCCATTGGGGTTATATCTAGGAGCATGCACAAGGTGTTTGCTGTGGCATCATGAGAAAATCAGGAGCTACATCTTGGAATGCCTTGCCCCAGCATGGGCAATGATTCGTAAAAGCTGTATCACCCAAGTCTTTCAACTTATGGACAGCTACACCGCTGCAGAATTCCTCTCCCTCAGTAATTGCTTACTGCTTGGATAACCAGAGGGAGGGGCCTTGTGAGCCTTGTGGGTTTTACAAGCCTTGAGAGTCTCCCCATTCTCTCTATGAGGGAATGTTAAGAAGGCTTCATCTTGTGATTGGATCATGTTGGTGATTCACAGCTTCCCTGATTCAAAATGGCAATGATCAGGTCCAACCTGGGGGAAATAGCTACATGACACAAGTTTAGTTTTGAG
The DNA here is from genome assembly GCF_004785775.1 of Grammomys surdaster. Lineage (NCBI taxonomy): Eukaryota > Metazoa > Chordata > Mammalia > Rodentia > Muridae > Grammomys > Grammomys surdaster. The sequence continues at coordinate 191,574 of NW_021605377.1, read as the reverse complement.
AGATTTCATTCCTAGGTCTAGACCCTGTTGCAACTGCCTTGCTGTGTCTAGAACCTGTGGGACACATTCATCCTTCTAGACTGAGACCCACATTCTGGATATAGATATAGTCCCATCTTTATACCAATACTGAGAAATTTGTTAAGGTAGGAGAGCATCTATCTTGGCCATCAAGGTTGGTCTAAGTATGTTTGGATGCCTTTTTGTTGCAGATATACACATTCGAGATGCAGATCATCAAGGCCAAAGAGAACTATGCAGGAAATTACAGGTGTGAGGTCACCTACAAGGATAAATTTGACAGCTGTTCATTTGATCTTGAAGTGCATGGTAAGAGAGCCATCTTGCCTGGATAAATGTGACTTTTCACAAGGTAGGAAGAGATGAGGAAGAGATTTCTGTAATGCTCTCAGATTTGGGTTTACTTTATTTAATATGCATTTAAGATTGTGGTTTTCTGATTGTGGTGTATTTAGTAAGCCCGATGAAGCAGTATTATCTCTTACTATCAATATTCCTTCAGTTCCCCAGAGAAGGGTGATACTGCTTTTCTAATGATTTTATCTGTTGCATGGGCTCCTTTTCCTCTGAGGTTTAGTGATAAGTCTATACAAGGATGTCAGGATGCCTGGCCAGAGATGTTCTCTTCTAGTAACTAATGTCGCATAACAGAAATTCTCCACCCATGAGTTCTGTGTACTGCCCAAAGAAAACACAATATGGATAAATGTTAGGGTACACTGAGGTGGAACGAACCCCCCCTTTATAAGTGTGCAAGTATATGAAATGTAAATAAAACATCCAATAAAAAAAAGAAAGCAAGTTGTGAAAAAAATAAGTGTGCAAGTAGAAAATCAACTTGCCAGCCATGATCATGAACTTAGGATGAGTCCATCCAAGTGTAATAGGGCCACACAAAAGAAACAAAGCAAGTATTGTTTGAAATAAGATTCTTTACATGGATGGAATCGAGTTTTAGGAAGCAATCCTTTTCTCTAGAACCTACTGTTTGTTCCACATTTACAGTGATGTCATTAGTCATGAGTACTGCACTTCAGCATGGATCCTTCTGGAGCAGGGTAACAAAGATTATGAAGACTCCAGAAACCACATCCTGTCCTACTTGAGTGTGTAGGGAAAGGGAGTCAGTCATGGCTCAGTGCACAGAGCAGAAGAGCGGCCACACAGAAGTGTATCCTGCAGCCAAGCACTACTTAAACAGATTAAAAAGTATGAGGAGGTGAACTTTGTCCTCACGTTAGGATGAGCTCTTCCCAGAAATTATGTAGGCAAGCTGGGTGTGAAACACACCTGGACTACTCAGGAGACAGAGTCAGGAAGACTACTGCAAGTTTGAGGCCAGCCTGATTTATAAAGTAAGTTCCAGACCAGGTAGAGCTATGGAATAAAACTGTCTCTAAAAAAATGAGAACAAAGGAAGGAAGGAAGGAAGGAAGGAAGGAAGGAAGGAAGGAAGGAAGGAAGGAAGGAAGGAAAAGAAAGGAAAGGAAGTAGAGAGAGGGACAGAAAGAAATAGAAGGAAGGGAAAGAGAAAAGGAAGGGAAGGAGGGAGAAAAGGAAGGAAGGAAGGAAGGAAGGAAGGAAGGAAGGAAGGAAGGAAGGAA
>NW_021605377.1:152373-189939 GCF_004785775.1 Grammomys surdaster | reverse complement strand
GAAGGAAGGAAGGAAGGAAGGAAGGAAGGAAGGAAGGAAGGAAGGAAAGAAGGAAGGAGGAAAGCTATGATGATGACCTGGATAGGGCATCTGCAGGAGGTAAGATGTCAAGCAGATACAAAATGATCATGGGTCCCTCACTGTAAGGACCTCTAGTACTCAACGGGGCTGCATCACCCCAGCCAGGCTAAGACATCTAAGAGTGCCCTGGGAAAGTTTTTCAGAATTCTGATATTTGGACTTCCCTCTATGATAGATCAAAATCTCTATCAGCAAAGATCAAGTTGGTGCATTTTAAAAGTTCTTTCTGAAATAGTGGGCAGGCAGGCAGACTGGCAAGTTGCCTCCGAAGTCTCCCTGTTGGCTCTTCATTTAAAGGACAAGAGATGGCGATGTCCTGGTAACTCAGGCACCCTGGAAGACTGTGTCTCCTTTCACCCAATGCCTTTCAGTCTGGAGAAGTCTTCACAGTCCATGACAGAACCAAATACAAAATTGCCTTCTTAATTGTCATTCATTGTATTGTTTTCTTTCTTTCCAAAGAATCTACTGGAACTACTCCAAACATTGACATCAGATCTGCCTTCAAAAGAAGGTAATCTCATAGCGGGAATCCAGATAGCTCTCGCATAACACGGAGATGGAAGACTTTCCCTCCATATGCCATAGTCCAAAAGTCCATTTCACTACAGCCAAATGTGTCGTGCATTTAAAGTTGCTATTTTAAAAAGCCATGAGTTTAATACCCAATCAAACTTATACCGATAATTTCTTGGGGAATTCTTGTTAGAGTGGAACCTCCATTTTGCAGCTCACCTGGTTGTCTTAGATTATCCATCCACTGAGCAATAACTTCATCCTTCATCACCTTGTTTGCCACCAAATAGCCAAAAGAGACACAGAAAGAGACACTTCATACAGCACCAGCAAAGAAAACTTCCATTTCTATTTCTTTTAATCAATTAAAGAACTACAAAACTGGGTGCCCTACCCCAATTACAATTAAGAAACTACTTAGTAAAACTAATACTGTAGACTTTTGGATTATCTGAAATAAATAACTGCTAGATCTGCTGGTGTTAACAATGCTGAAGAAAGGAATAATTTAGATACCCATTTAATTAATTTTTCCAGCTGCCAAGACTGAAAAATCAGGGGAGCAAGAAAGAAAAATGATTTTTTTTTTGCTAGCTTCTGAGAAATGCAACTACCTGTCTCTCATCATTATGCTACTGTGCTTGGTGATGCCACAGTATACATTGTTGAATGAGGACAGATGTTTTATTCTTCTTAAAACTGACTCTACATACCGTTTTGTTGAATAAGAAAAGTTGTACTAGAGAATAAAATATGTGATCCCTTTATTACAAAGCAATGATTTTGTCTGATTAAAAAGACATACTTCCTGCCTAAAATATCAAGAAATACAACGTTTAGTGACTTGTAAAAACTATTATATATTACATAATCAATTGATGATACTTTTTTAACTTGGAAATAAAAGATCCTCAAACTTTCAAATCCTCTTACTTCCATCCCTCCCATCAACCCCTAGTGCTTTGTAATAAACAGTAAACTGTTTTAAACATGCTTGTGGCACATGCAGGTATGTAAGAGAGAGAGCTACTCTTTTGTGCTTTGAAATTGCAGAAATGTGTTCACTTCAAAAGGTCCTCAGCTATCTGCTAACAGAAAATTTGAAAACGAGTTAGTCAGGTTTAATTTCTTAAGACTTACATGTTAGACACACTGTTTTCAAACCCACAGACTCTTTTCGTAGAAACTACAACTAACAACTGTAAAGAGCAGGAAACAAAATCTCCGTTAAAAATTAACCATGTAAGTGAGTTTATAGGACAGTTTAAACACCAGCGCCTCAGCTTCTTAGAAAGTCAAGACAGCAGGCTGCATGCCTGATTTTGATGCATTTCTCCATAGGAAAATACCTTAAGCAGTTCCTAAGAAAGTGTTCATTAGCAACTCAAGAGAAAACTTTTTTTTTTTTTAAACTTCATTTTAAAAGGTGCTAGCAAGAAAACCGAATGACCATGCTGCACAGAGCAGGTCTCTTTAAAGCAGAAAGAAATGCATCTCCTAGAAAGCTCTACAGTGAGTAGCTCTGTTGATATCACTTATCTGATTCATCTATTCATGGGCGTAAAGGATATCTTTAGACATAAGGCTGTGCCCTTATATGTCTGACAAGCAACCCTTCATCCTTCGAGCCAATCTCTGCCTTCCATGGATAACAGAGATCAGCTAAAGTCCTTTGCTTTTTTATTCAGCTTTCTTTCCAGAGCCCCCAACTTGCAAAAACAAAGTACTTTGCGTTGCTTGGCTTCGGTGCATTTGTGTTATCTGGTTTTTAACACAAATCCAAGCAGTTTCTTATATGCAATATCCACTGTGTACTCTACAACCATGCAGGAACACAAGCTCCTGATGTCCCCCTTTTCCACAAGGATGTACTCCAAAAAACGTACAATGTCACTTGTGTGAAAAGAAATAGTTTGTGTTGATTTAGTCCTTGTGTGCTGGTCCAAGATTGCATATACATTCCATGTAGAGTGTTCATTGGGGGGAACTTGTCTCTGTGTCTGCATTAAATCCTTTTCTTTTGTTAATGACAGTGGAGAAGGTCAAGAGGATGCAGGGGAACTTGACTTTAGTGGTCTCCTGAAACGTAGGTGAGAACCTAGTGTTACCGGGAGGCACTGTGGCCTGGATCTTTTAGACCCAGAGAAGTCAAATTTCAGCTGAATGCTTTTCAAAAAAAAATTTGTCATTTCTTAATATGTGTTTCGCTTATAGAATGTAACAACCAACTAAAAGAGAGAGAGAAAGTGACAAGTACATACTAATTTGGTGATGTGGATGCTTCCTAAACTTTCTGCTTATGTGTTTGATGAGTTTTCGTGTATTTTCTTAGTCGAGGGTGAGGAAATTTGATAACTGAGACATAAGCTTAAATTCCCAGAAATAGCCAAGATGACATCCATTTCTCTTCTGTGACTGGGTAAATACAGCTTTTATTCTACCTTTGATTTTTGATATTTGACTGAAGAGGTCAATTACACATTTTGGAGGGGGATAGTCTTTTCAATAGGCAGATTCACTTTGATATATTATTTATGGCTCATATTGAGACATTATGGATTTGAAGACATGCTGATATTTCATAAGACACTACCTAGATGAACATTTTTTCCTAATTTTTTTATTATGATACAGTATTGATTATAAAATAAACCCTTATTCCACAGATGTTTAAAATGCCACCCTCCAGATGCACATTTTAGAAGTAATGGGATATAGTAGTAAGAAGAAATAAAGTTATCACTCATAGATCCTTGCCAGTGTCATCTTGTGTAATAGAACATATAGGATAGCTATTTGGATATTCAGCATATAACCATGTTACAGAGTGGGAAAAAAACAAAAGATAAAGTGTTATTTACAGAGACTATATTTTATCTAACAAATTTGTGAGTAGACAGTAAACTCATTAGTCTTAATTATAATTTTGGCGCTAGTTTTCATTCAGCTTTTCACATTTAAAAAATAATTTAGTCCTCTTTTGACATTAAAGGAACGTTAGTGCAAATTCTCTTCAAAAATTATAAAGTCTTAAAAAAGAAACCAGGCTCGTGTTTATATTCTCAGTTTTGTTGGATGACTTTTTTCAAGTTAGCAGAATGAAGGTTTCAATTAGAATCCCCAGCATTACAAGTTAAAACCTGAAACATTAGTCTGTGTGATTTATTAATTAGTGATAAATGTTTATCAATGCACATGGTGATATCCAGCACTTCATTTTGATATATCAATCATTAGTTTAAATAATATTAATTAATGCCCAAAGTACATTTAAAGCATCAGTATGTGAAGTGTCCTTAAGTGAGCCTCAACCTCCATTGAGAAGCCAAGGTCCTGAGACACTGAGCCCCTTAGAGTCACTCTGGAACAGAGCAGAAACCCAAATCCAAGTTTCTTTTCTTTTTTTCTTTCTGAGTCAATGCTATCCCCATGACTCCATGCTAGAAACAACCCGAGTCTGCCCCAGAAACTAAGACCGTCATTTACAATGTGCATCACGCTGCCGATTACAAGGAAGCTTTCCCGATGCACATGAACTGGAAAATGCCGACTGCTTTCTCTTTAGAAAGTAAAGCTAGATAATGTCCTGGGAAATAAAGCAGGGTTCATCCACAGAGAAGAATAGATAAGTATTTGTATGCTAGCATGACAGACTAAATCTCAATACCAAGAGGTAAATTATGGTCGTAAGATGAAAAGAGATGTTCGGTATTATCGATCACACTTTCTTGACAGTGTAGAATTCATTGGGCAACTTTGGTTAAAATGTATGTCTTCTCTGAGGTGTATTTCCCACATATGTACATGAGAAAAATAAAAAGTAATAGAATTGTAAAGATTAAATTAAATATGAAAGAACTGGATCATGGTAGGTAGCAGAAGCCATGAGCTTCCTAGCATTTTCTTTTAATGCATTTGTCTTCATATAAAGACCATACACACAGACACACAGACACACACACACACACACTCTTATTCACATACACATATACAGGCATGGATATATGAACACACACACACAAGCACACACACATAAATGCATACAATATGAACACACAAAAGCACACATACATGCATGCACACATACATACATATATACATGCATGCACACATGAGCACACACACATATAAACACACAGTAACACACATGCATGGATGCACACACACATGAGTACAATCAGGTTATTAGACTGTAAATTTAGCGGTATGGTTTGCTTTACAAAGGAAAGGGAAAGAAAAAAAATAACAGGCTGTTTCTACCAACAATTTGCATGGGGAAGAAAGAGGATTGGAATTATATAGTCCAAATGATCAAGGCGGGGAAACAAGCCTTAGAGAAAAGGGCAGCGACTATGTCTTCAGTTCTCATTTCTGTTACACCCTTGAATTAAGACTCAGGCTCATTGGATTGTTCACATAAGAGTATGTTCATTTAATGTACGTGTACTAACTCACCATTATAACCATAGAAGGATGTGTTTCTCACTAAGTTGTGATTGCACGTGTTCTCATTGTGGTCATGACACACGGTTAACCTTTGTACTTCTCTGGAAGTATGCGGTAAAAGCTCTATTGAAATAAATAGTAGAACCAGTATCTGTGTACAGAAAGTTCTCCCTTTGCAACTGAAAGCCAGCTTATTTCAATGTACACTAGATGAATCAGGGCTAATCTTTGGGGTAGTATTTCATTATGGGATTAGACCTTTATAAATACTTAAAAGTCTTATTCTACATAAAATTTCTATAAACCTTTTGTGGTTTACTGGGACCATCAATTTATAGAAACTTTTGATGTAGAAAAAGTACAGAAAACACTGTACAGGTCTATCCCAATGATTCGAAGGAATCCAGAATCTGGATTTCTCTCCCTGCTGCACTTAGTTAACCACACAGTGTCCTGAGCAGCCACCACGACAAGTAAAGATACTGCTACAGAAGACAGCTTTAACCTCCCATCCCTCCAAAATAAATGCTTCTGTTTAAGTTTGGGGTGCAACAAAGTGATAGAAAAAGAAGAAAAGGGGCCATTGATGTTCATGTACAGACTTTGATGAGGAACAGAGTGGAAAAGTGTATCTCCTCACACTTCAGTAGAATATGGAGAGGGTAAGTGACTCTGAATCTACTGTAGAAAACGGTGAGCATTTTTACTGGTTTCCTCGGTAAATATCCACCTCCTGAACCTAGTAGCTCGCATTGTTTCATCGTGTCTCTTGTAGCTATTTAAATTGTAATAAATATCAGGTGTGGAGCTTCATGGGGAGAGTGTTTGCCTGGCTTGTACAAGGCCGTGGGTTCGATTACCAACACCACATAAACTGGGCATGGTGGGCCACACCTGTAATCACAACACTCAGGAGGTGGGAGCAGGAGGCTCAGAAGTTTAAGGTCATCCTTGGCTGCACTATAAAGTCAAGGCCAGCCTGGGCTGCATGAGCCATGTTAAAAGCAAACCTAAAACAGAATAAATTATATAGACTGTGATATCTTTATGTTTTCCACCAAATGTAATATGGAATATGTAAGTTGAAATATATACGATATAATTCCAATTGATTAAAGTACCAGATTTAACAAAATCTCCAGGGCCAGAGAGATGGCTCAGTGGTAAAGAGCACTGATTGTTTTACCAAAAGTCCTGAGTTCAACTCCCAGCAACTACAGAGTAGCTCACAACCATCTGTAATGGGACCTGATGCCCTCCTCTGGTGTGTCTGAAGACAGCAACAGTGAACTCATATACATAACATAAATAAATAAAGCTTTAAAATTAAATTTCCAGATTTAATATAATCTAAGTATGAAATAATTCTAAAATTTGGGTGGATGTATTTAGTCTGGAATGGGCTGGAAATCTTTAGTAGACTAAGGAGACACCTCACAGAAAGATATACACATGTGTGCTTACACGCTTTAACTACAGTTCTCCAAATTTAAAATACTTTTACTCTCCATTTTCGTTACCTTTAATTATTTGTGGCTGCTTGAGCGAGTGCCAAGTCATGCATGTGGGTGACCGTGGAAACCAAAAAGGTTTCAGGTCCCCTGAGGCAGGACTTACAAGCTGTGATGCTCTACTCCACATGGGTGCTGAGAACTGAACTCGGGTCCTCTGGAAGAGCAGTCTTCGTGACTGAGGCATCTCTACAGCCCCCAGTTTAAAATACTTTAGAAGACGATCTTAAAATGAAGGCCAATTTCAGTCTGCAGAGTTAGTGAATCTGACGAATTATTAGCAATGTTCCAACCTAAGGATAGTTTTTAGTTTTTCAACTTCTGTACATGAACACCGAGAATAATTTCATTTCAGAGAGATGAAAAGGATGCTTATTTCTCATTTGTTTTTTGAGACACAGTCTTACTGTGAAGCCCCGGGTGACTTGAAAGTTGCTATGTAATCCAGTCTGGCCATAAACTCAAGAGATCCATCTCTCTCTGCCTCCCTAAGTGCTGGGATTGAAGGTGTGTGTCAACATGCCCAGCTGTGACTTGAGGTTTTTAAGACATGTTTTATTTTTCTTTTTCCTTTTTGAAAAAAGATTTCTAAAGAATTTGGGGGCGGATATGTGTGTGTCCCTGCGTATATGACTGCAAAAACCAGAAGAGGGTATTGGATTCCTTGGAGCTGGGGTTACAGGTAGTTGTGAGCTTCTCAGTGTGGGTGCTAGGAACCAGACTTAGATCTTTTGCAAGAGTGATTGTGTGCTCTTAACTGTAGAGCTATCTCTCCAGCTCCTAGGCATATTTCTTTAATGGTGTGGGCTAGCCATTGCCATTGAGATGGTGGAACAAAAACCTCTCCTATCTTTCCTCTCCCTACATTAGCTTCATTTCTGGGTAGGAAGACATGACAAGCTAAAATGGAATTGGGTCTTTCAACATTATCCTTGCCTAGGTTCCCCTAAGTTCTAGGTTGCTAGTCTATTTGCTTCTCCAAGAGCATATGAATTTAAAGAGGACATTCAGAAATAGGTATGATTACTATGATAAAGCAATGCAACCCATTGTTTGTTTCCATCAACATATTTTCACATATCAACAATTGTTGAATATCAACAATTTATTGCCCAATTTTCCATAAATCTATATCCAGACCAGTCTTAGTCACAGTGAGTTTTAACTGCAATTTTTTCAAACTAACTTAATTTTAAAAAATAGTCCATTAACCTTAAACAAAACAATCAGGATTATTTACCCCCCAAAGAAAATCAGCTTAAATTATGTCTTCGATTTATACTAAACTCATTCAATAAAAAGCTCACTTCTGAATTTTGGGTTTTATTTTATAGTTTTAAAATAGGGGAGAGTCATGTTTTTTGTTTTTTTGTTTTGTTTTTTACTTTTGGAGGGGGGTTTGGACAGAATCTTACTATGTAGTCCCAGCTTGCCTGAACCTCCCTATGTTTACCAGGCTGGCCCCAAATTCACAGAGATCCACCTGCCTCTGCCCCTAAAGTGGTGTAGTCACGGACTGTTCTTTGTGATCTACACGTTCTTTGGTCAGACATCAAGATTTGGGGGTCATATATTAATGTGATAGAACAAATATTATTAGAAAAATCTAAAGGTTTGAAATATTGTCTGTATTATGTTCACATCAAAATAGAATGGGATTTTTTTCCACCCAGAGACTAATTTTAAATCTTAATTCTCTTTTGTTTTGTTTTTCAAGATAGAGTTTTTCAGTGTAGCCCTGGCTGTCCTGCAACTTTCTCTGTAGACCAGGCTGGTCTCGAACTCCGAGATCTTCCTGCTTCTGCTGGGATTAAAGGTGTCTGCCGCTACCCCCTGGCTTAAATCTTAATTTTTTAATCCACTACCCTCATGTGGGGTGAGATCTGTTTTTAAGTTTCTGAAGAATATCACCTTCAATTAGTACTTGGCCTTTTGGCAAAGATCAAATGGGACCAGACTTTAAAAACTGAAAGGGAAGTATCTCAGGATTTGTCCTGACATCCCTGCTCCTGCTACAATTGTATTTTTAAACCGGAAAAGTAAAGGTCAAAGTGTATATATTTGATCTTCTACTCTCTGGAAGTTTCCCAAGACAACAAGTCAAGTCGGTGGCTCTAAGCATCACTCTAGCATCGTTGTTCTTTAGGGGCCAGGACAGTTTCTAACCTAGATGACCGTTCTTCCGGGATAGGGAGGTGAAGCAACAGGAGGAGGAGCCCGAGATAGACGTGTGGGAGCTGCTGAAAAACGCCAACCCCAACGAGTACGAGAAGATCGCTTTCCAGTATGGCATCACTGATCTGCGTGGTATGCTTAAGCGGCTCAAGCGCATGCGCAGGGTGGAAAAGAAGAGTGCAGGTGAGCACACTGGGGGCGTGGCAGAGGCGGGTCAGCCACCTGGCCACTTGGTACTATGTGTGTCTCTGGTCTCATCCTATTAACTCATCCAGTCTGGAGCGAAGCTTCATAGGCCTGCAGGAGTTTATGGTTCCTTTCATCCATTTTGGATTTGCGTGCAGTAGTCTCTGTGTTGGTAGTGTGTGATGGCTCCTCACGGCTCAGGGTCAGCACATTTACAGTACCACAGATGCCACACAGGAAGCAGAGAATATATCTCTGTGGCCTCTCGGAACCTCTCCAAGCCTCCATTTATCCAGGCTCATATCTGCCTCATTCTCTAGGTCTTGATTTTTCTTCAGACAAGGTTCTGTCTGTTTTCTAACAGACTCTTCCACCCTTCTGACTGGACCCAAGACTGGGCTTCAAGAGTTTGCCTCTCGCCCTCAGTAAGGTTTCCAGGGTGGGTTCCCTTGGCTCTGATTTGAAACACAAAGTTGGGGATGGGGACAAAAAAGGAAGAAAGGCGTGTATTTCAAGTTAGCCAATAGCTCTTCCAATTTTTCCGTGCTGAGTCATTGTCCGGTTTCAATTGTATAATATGTCAGAGTGATATTAAGCCTATTACTGTTTCACTTCATGTTCAGATGGAATCAAAACTCTCATTACGGTGTTTCAAAAATCTGGTCCTCTCTTTTAAATGTCACTCTTAATTGATGACTGGAGAACTGGCCCTTGGGAGGCCCTGTCTGCTGCTTTGCTTGCATAACTCAGCCATCCCTGCTGACTCACTCCTACTTCATGATTCCAGAAGCATCCACTGAAGTGGAGAGCCAGCTGACGGCCTCTTTACCACACTGGCCTTTCTAAACACTGAGCTCTGAATCCATGTGTTAGGTAACCAGCTGGAAATCTAATACTCATTTTTCTCTTTTTAAAATAAGAGCAAGTGAGCATAAGCCAATAAGAGTGAAGGCATTTGCTCCAAATCTAACACTTTTGAAGTTTGAACCCAGGAACCCACAAGGCGAAAGGAGAGATCAAACTGCCCCAAAGTTCTCTTCTAACACCAATCCCTAACATGCAGGCAGGCACAGACAAAATACATAAGTGTAATCTAAAATCAATAGTAGTGCTATTTTTCTCACGCTTCTTTTAAAAACACATAAATTCTCTTTAAAATTTAACCTATCTTACCGTCTACATGTCAACAAAACTCTGAAATAGAAGTGGTAATTGGGAAGGCTTCCGACCTTATTCTTCCCTGAGACATTTTTTTGTTCTTAGATTTTCATGCATACATTAACTACTTAAACTGGTAGCCTTTGTGTATACATGCTCTCATATGCTTTGTTGTTGTTGTTTCTGTTTCTATCTACAGCTTTTGCAAAAATTCTCGATCCTGCATATCAGGTGGATAAAGGGGGCAAAGTGAGGTTCGTTGTGGAATTGGCAGACCCAAAGCTGGAGGTGAAATGGTTTAAAAATGGTCAAGAGATCCGACCCAGCACAAAGTAAGTTGGTTTTAAAAGGCTCAGTTAAAATATAAATGAACAATGGTTTGACTTAACTTTTATAGAATAAAAGAACTTTTTAGGCCTAGTCATCCATCAGTGTGTGTCCTGTCCTGTCCATGTGGTGGTCCCTCATGTATCTTTATAATGCAAAACTGTACAGAGAGAGGAGAAAAGTGGTCATCACTTTTCATGGATTTGGAATTCTGTAAGTCATAGTGCTATATAAAAGAAACTTACATTTTCTCTAAGGCTTTTCAAGTGAGTCACAATTATTTTGTGTCACTACATAATTATGTGTCATCATCTCAAAGCATTGACAAACTTCTCTCTACTCAAAATAATAAAACTTAGAAATATCTGAAATAGACATTTGATATGCCAGATGAAAATCACATCTTATAAGTAGAAGGTTTTGGTTTGGTTTTGTTTCCCCAAAATAACATGAGTCTTTGATAGTGGCTGACATCTTCTCTTTGGGTGCTCTTACAGTACCCACTGCATTACACCTGAACAGGACTAGCTGATGTTACAGTAATGAAAGGTAAACCTAAGCCTGTGTTTTATCATGTCTTGTCCCTCTTCCAGAGGAAGGAGTCAAACTGATCCCCAGTATCTGGTGGTATTGCTAGTCTGTTATGAAACTACTTCATAGAGATCCCCCTCAGTCCAGGAGGCTTTCAGCTCCAGTATATCATCTTAAGTTAATAAACGCCACATGTACATTGACATAATCTTTAATCCCAGAAACCTGTCACTTCTAGAATACAGAGAAGTGGTCTCCAGCTTTTCCATGGGCTCATGCCAAACAGCATGACTTTGAGATGATAGATAATATTTATACCTGGTGCAAAACTCTCTTGAAGATGGCCCAGACTCACTCAGACATGATTTTTCTTGGCTAGCCTTACTAGAAAATATTCTCAACATCTTCAATTTGAGAGATTTCCCCAACTTGGTTTTTTTTCTCAGCTATGAGAATGCTCTCATGTGCGCCACCATAAACAACACGTATGACTAGTCTAACATACAATCAGAGTATTTTCTCTCCTTGACTTCTAGGGTTCTGTTTCTAAGCTTTCTTTTTTAAATGGATCTGATTTGATAGGTATTGGTGTTTCGCCTTGTGTGTATGTCTGTGTACCATTGGTGCCTATGGAGGCCAGAAGTTGTGTTACAGATGGTTATGAGCTGCCATGTAGGGGCTGGGAATCAAACCCAGGTCCTCTAGAAGAACAGTCAATACAGAGTAACTGTGAGACAATGGGCCCAGTACTTAAGCTTATTTAAGAGACTATTTATTGTTGTTGATCTTATCAATTAAGGTTAGTTATTGCTTAAATTGTACAAACATTTATTCATCCAACAAAAATATCCTTTGTTTGTGGGCTAAAGAATGAAGGAAATATGTGTAAATGAATAAGATAATGTCTCTGCCACTTTGTAACATACATAATTAATATATAATTATTTGAAGAATTGTGGACTTAAAAATCTTTCTAACACACTCAACAAACTCTGTCTTCCCAAAGTGGGTTAAAAATTAACTATATGAGAATTTTTTTATATTTACACTGAAAACTTATATGAAAGAAAAGAATAACAAATTAAATAGTATGTATAAATATACATATATCCATGCGTCACAAAAATTAAGAAATGAGCTTTTGTTTGACATTAATTGGACATATAAATGATGCTGCATAAATAGAAGATTATAGCTAAATCCTTGATGCTCAAGTATTAACAAATTATAAGCCAGTTTACTAGTAAAATAAAAAAAAAATCAAGGTCTCAAACTATGCCTCCTTCCTGTTTAAAACAGATACATCTTTGAGCACAAAGGAAATGAGAGAATCATGTTTATTAATAACTGTGCACTGACAGATGACTCGGAGTACTATGTGACAGCTGGAGATGAGAAATGTTCTACCGAGCTCTTTGTAAGAGGTAAAAGGAAATCTTCTCTTGCATTATCAAGGGGCCGGGGCGCTCCTCCCAGGGACACTGATCCAAACCAAAGGCAAGGTAGCCCTATTCAGCCCGGAGAAGCAGTCACCTCCGTAGAAACCTTTGGCTTGCCTGTCAGATTGGCTCAGTATTACACCTCTGTTACACTGACAGGTGTCCTGAGTCCTACTTAGTCTTCTGATTTGTTGAAGAAGAGGGAAGCTGAGGGGAGAGAAACGCCTCTATATGAAGCTGCCTCGTGGTTTGGACTTCAAGCCAAGCACTATTCTGCAAGAAGGGTTATTTTAGTTATAGCTTCTGAAACTCAGCATCCTTTGATGGATAACCCACATTTTGCTTGCTTAGCGGAATGAAAGCAGCTTCATTAAGACAAGGGCATCATTCACTGGTGTCAGAAGAGCAGCTGGAACAGCCAGAGAAAGCCAGGTTGACCTTATTTTCTTTACTAAGTCCCCCAATTACAGACAATCCTATCCTCTCCTTGGCTGAGGGCCAAAATCAAAACCTTCAAGCTTTATAGCGTCTCCTTCATCCAAACCGTCTACTGCCTGGTACCTTACTCAATGAAGGCAGGACATTGTATTTGGTGTACATTGTATGTATTCTCCAAACCAATAATTTGATTTGAATAGTTCTGAAATAACTGGGGGTGGGGGGCACTGATCCATCATCACCATTAGCTATTTGTTTTGCCATGGACAGACTTATAGAGTTTCACCTCCAATTTACCCACCAGATAATTCATTGATAATTCTTACCCACTGCAGACATTTCCTCTGTGAACAAACTGGGGTTCAAGACACAGGCTTTGGATATTTTAATGACTTTTGATCTTCCTTTTTTCCAACTAGAGCCTCCAATTATGGTGACTAAACAGCTGGAAGATATGAACGCTTACTGTGGGGAGAGGGTAGAGATGGAAGTTGAGGTGTCTGAAGATGACGCCAATGTAAAATGGTAAATGGCTCTGCTGATACCTGTCTGTCTCTAATAGACAAAACATCTTGATAACTAATAGAATGCAACATGGGAGTGGCTTCTAAACACGGAAGTGATTGCAGCCTCTTTTGTTCTAGCAGGGATGAAAACCAAAAACATCCTCTGATCTGAAAAGCCAACTTCTAGAAATCTGACTATGCAGAGATGTACAGGGAACCAGGGACTTACTGATAAATGGACCACACAGGTTTCCCAAGACTTTTTGGCTGAAAAGACCATGGGTGTTGGGTGTTCTTAAACTTCGTAACAGACCTTACTAGTGTCCAACGTTGGAAAACATAATATACCTGTTTTCCATTTAAATCTTCATTGTCGTTGGGAATGTAATCCAGTGTGAGAGCGCTTGCCTAGCATGTTCAAGGCCCCAGACTTCAGCCCTATTGCCCAAAAAATTCAGTTTTCATCACTTTATTCTTTCAGTTCCCTGAAAAGACATGGTAGGCTGAAGATCACCAACTCTTCAAATGTTAAAAAGGGCCAGGGGACATAGCTTAGTGGTAGGAGTAGTTAGCTTGTTTGAGGCCCTCAGTTGACTACTCACATGTGCACATGCGTGCGTGCGTGAGTTCACAGCGTGCACATGAACAAGCAAACAAATAAAAAAGCTTGAGGACCTGAATAGTCTTTTATTGCATATTTCATGCGAGTTAAGCTCAAAATTAAAAGCTAGAAGATTGAAGACAATAAAATGAAATGTGGTATTAGAGGAACATAGCAAACGATACAACAGGAATTTGTAGTCATCAACATGGAAGAGATTGTCAATACTAACCTAGAACACAAATAACTTAAAAATGTGTTGTGAGACCAGAAGTGGAGCCAGATGTACACTTAGCACTGCTTCTGATTGAAGGAGAACAGGTGCTCATGTTCTTTTAATGTGATCTAGTACACAATATTTGTTACACTATGAATCAACTGGTGGATCTACCAGTAGACGTATTAATGAAGTCCTGTTCTTTAATAAATCCTTCCTGAGTATCTGGGATCTGTTAGGGACCTTGGGAGGCACTGCAGTGAGACAATAAACTAACACATTTATTTCCTGGAATTAAAATTTTTGCTTTCATAAATATATATAGCATATATATGTGAAATATTTTATATATGAAATATATATGATTATATGTCATATATAACTATTATCATATATTTATGATTTAGTTTGATTATATCTCCCGTTACCCTTCTTTATACCTTCTTCCCACTGAACCTCTTCCTCCCTCCTTTAAATCCATGTTAATTCAGGTTTAAGAATGGTGAAGAGATCTTCCCTGGTCCAAAGTCAAGATACAAGATTAAAGTTGAAGGCAAAAAACACACTTTGATCATAGAAGGAGCAACAAAGGCTGACAGTGCAGAGTACTCAGTGATGACAACAGGGGGACAATCATCTGCCAAACTCAGTGTTGACTGTAAGTAAGGCTCCGGTAGATGTCTCCTGCACTGGCTTACAAATAAGATTGTGTTTAGTAACTCTGCCTTCAGGAAACTCTGCATCTACTTCATCCTTTACTTGTGGCATCTTGAAATATGTAGAATTGGATTCAGGTCTCTTAGAAAGGAATCAACTACTTGGTTTACTAGTAAAGCATAGGGCTGGAGAGATAGCTCCGTGGTTAAGGGCACTGGCTGCTCTTCCAGAGGTCCTGAGTTCAATTCCCAGCAACCACATGATGGCTCACAACCATCTGTAATGGGATTTGATGCTCTCTTCTGACATGCAGGTGTGCATGCAGATAGATTACTCGCAGACATAAAAATAAATAAATCTTTAAAAAAAATAGTAGAGCATAAATTCTGGGGAAAAAGAAAAGTTACCTAGGACAGCTGGAGAGAGGACTCAGAGGTTAAGAGCACAAGCTGCTCTTCCAGAGATTCTGAGTTCAATTCCTAGCAACTACTTGGTGGCTCATAATTATCTATAGTGAGATATGGTGCCCTCTTCTGGCCTGTAGGCATACATGCAGGCAGAATGCTGTACAGATAATAAATAAATCTTAAAAAGAAAAGTTACCCAGAAAATTATGTGCCAAACCGTAAGTATGCCAAATGCCTAACTATATTTCACTATCAAGTTAAATCATTAAACAAAGATTTAACATTCAACACAAACTTGTAATTGCATTTGGTGTATGAAGAAAGTCGTTTAAGCCCAGGGGGGTGCCACTGAGAACACTCCATTGAAGAGCTTGTTTGCAGATGATAGGCTTCCAAAGTATAAGAGAACTGATCTTCTTGACCAAATTAAAGTAGTGATTTCTCAAAACCAGTCTATTCACAGCCGCCACGAAAACTAAAGTAGCTGCACGTCATGATCCCGATGGTCGCTCACACGTGCAGAGCAGGCATCTTTCTTCTTTACTCCTTTGTTGGTCCAGCTGCACTTGATGTGATCACAGACTTAAAAAGAAGCCATCCAGACATGCTTCTTAGGATTCATGGACCTGTGGCCATGAGTTTAATCTAAAAATGTGTGTTGACCATAGACAGGGTTTTATCTGACATTTATATCCACGGAAAGTAATTAGAGTCAGTTCTACCTTCATGAGATGTATCTATCTCTAAAAGTTATTATGCTGTGCAAATGTGTGTGTTAATAACCACAAGGTTTATGTAATAAATAAGACTTGGGGAATTATAGTCAAAAAACTCTGCTAGTCATACGTTAAAAACAAAATAAAGGGTGGAGAAATGGTTCTGTTGTTAAGAACATGCACTGCTCTAGCAGAGGACCCAGGTTCAGTCGGAGTACCCACATGGTGGCTCACAACGTTCTGTAGCTCCAATTCCAAGGGGTGTGATTCCTTCTTCTGCCCTTCATGGGTCCCAGGCATGCACATGGTATATATACATATATGTAAGTAAACATTCATTCATATAAAATAAAACAAATCTTTTAAACAAACAAAACAAAGACCTCATTCAAAAGAAAAACAGTATCATGTATTTTCCTCATGTTAAATTGTTGGCAAGTACAGCACCTTACCTTGAAAGAGTCCTGAGATTTGCTAGAGGGCATGGTGTTGGGATGCCTGTAGCTTTAAGGGCATCATGAAGTAGCATGCGGACTGTTTGAAATCAGATGAACAGTTGTAAGCTTAGATGTGAACGGATGTGGCTCATGTCCTGTGGATGAACAACCATCATCATGGATATGTGAGATGATGGAACTTGTGTTATGCTAGGTTCTGCTCGGTTACGTCATCTACCTTGGAATAAGTTGTCACCTCCAGAGCACATATTTCAGAAGATCTGACAGGGCTCTGTGAAATGCCACCATGTTAGCTTGTCTGGAGTTTGGGTGTGGATCCATAACGATCTTTATCTCTGCAGTGAGGCCTCTAAAGATCACAACGCCTCTGACTGATCAGACTGTAAAACTTGGGAAAGAAGTATGCTTGAAGTGTGAAATCTCTGAAAATGTACCAGGGAAATGGACAAAAAATGGCCTCCCTGTTCAGGAGGGTGACCGTCTGAAGGTTGTTCACAAGGGAAGGTGAGCAAGCCAGGTGGGCTGGCCATAGAATTATTCACATTCACTTTTCCTACTTCCTGAATGACGTATCCACAGACTCTTTGGAGAGTAGAGAGATGGCCTATCTCTAGTCGAACTGGTGATTGCTTTACTGTAACTCACAGCCTGCTTGAGATACTGTGGTGTATCATCTAAAACCTACCAACTGCACCATCTAAACCTGTGGTTACAGAAGTGACTATGTGCATTCTAGTGGGAAACCTGACAGATTACCATCTGATCTGAACGTTCAGTAAGATATCGAGAGGTTTGGACAGATGGGACCTGCTAGCACCCATGCTGAAGTTCCACTCTGCTTTGCCCAAATCAAGTTGTTATCTGACTTTGCAGACATTGAGATAATGAGGAATAAGGAATACCAACCCCTTGAACAGGACGCATTGAGTTGACATGATGACGGTGTTCCCCCTGCTTTAACCTGTAAAAGGAAAGTAACTTGGGAAGAGCATACATTTTGTTGTCTGTCGTTGCTTCCCCTGCTCTTTATAATGCCAACCTTCTCTGCATAGTTTATTGAGGCACTAGTTCTGCTTTATAGCACTTGTTGCCTGATTCCAGATTGCAAATAATTGTCAATTAAGATCCTTAATTCATGGGGCTGGAGAAATGGTTCGGTGGTTAAGAACACTGGTTGCTTTTTCAGAGGATCAGAGTTTCAATTCTCAGCACCCACGTGATGGCTCACAACTGTCTTAATTCTAGTTTCAAAGGATCTGATGCCCTCTTCTGACTTCCACCGGCACTGCATACACACAGTACACATATGCAAGCAAAACACCCATACACGTACAATAAAAATAAAGTAAATCTTTAAAAACTAAAATAAAACCTTGACACCATACTTATTGTCAGCCTTTAATAAAAACAACAATTACATGACCTTTCTTCTATTTTTGTTTAATTGTGGGAAAGCATAATTGCTGAGAATTTAGCAAAGATTTAAGGCAAGAAATTGAACTTTAACTTGTAGACTCTCACAATAGGTCACAGATTTCTGGGACTTAAAAATCCTTTGAAATTTTATATGTATATAAAAATACACACATTCATAATGTCCTTATGTCCTTCATATATGTGTCTAGTCAGTATATATGTGTGGTGCCGGGGATTGAACCCAAAACCTCACGTGCTAAGTTAATGTGCTACCACTAAGCTATCTCCATATTGCATACTTTTTTAAAAAAATTTTTTTTCAAGACAGGGTTTTTCTGTGTAACCACCCTGACTGTCCTAGAACTCACTCTGTAGACCAGGCTGGCCTTGAACTCACAGAGATCTGCCTCCTCTGAGTGCTGAGATTACAGACATGCACCACCACCACCCAGCATTAAACTGCACACTCTTCAGACTTTTTACAATGAGAGGATTCGTAGGCTCTATCTGATCCTCAGTGACCCATGGCCCATAAACTTAACAACTATAACTCTTTGGTGTATATAGCCAAAGTCAGTATTTCCTTTGTGATTTTTTTTCTATATTTAAATGTAGCATTATTAAGATGCTATATTTTGTTCTTTCTGAAGTTATGAGAAAGAATAATAGACACTTGCATACATAATAAGCAGGTTGAACTTGTAGAGATACTTCATATAATCCAAAGATCTGACTTGGGTCAATAAATTGAATAAACACACACACACACACACACGTATACACCCTGTCCCTCTCTTTCTCCCTCTCCTATATGAGGTAGATGAAGGATTAAAGGACAAATGTCTCTTCAGTTTGGGTCATGTATAATCTACACCCTTGCAAAGTGTTACATATATGGTTTTCTTCTTTCTTTAGAATCCACAAATTAGTCATAGCCAATGCTCTCATTGAAGATGAAGGTGAATATGTATTTACACCAGATGCCTACAATGTTCCTTTGTCTGCCAAAGTTCATGTCATCGGTGAGTAGATCAAAGAAATTATTGTATAGCTGTCCACTTGTTTGCTTACCTAGGATTCTAATTCATGAAAAACAATATGACTTAAAAGATACATCAATTGCTATTACTCATTCATTATAAGTAGTTGATTTGTAAATATGACAAGAAGCAGTTTTATAGGGTGCCAAGCACCAATTGCCATGACAATTCTTACACACACACACACACACACACACACACACACACACAGCTTAAAAACTGATTGTTACCAATGCTTTTCAGTAGCCAGGCACTAGCCAAAATACCACATGGAAATGTCTGTGTGACAAAAGCCCTGCTGACTATTCCAGACCCTCCCAAGATCATTCTGGATGGCCTGGATGCTGATAACACAGTGACAGTGATTGCTGGAAGCAAGCTTCGCCTGGAGATTCCTGTCACAGGGGAACCGCCTCCCAAAGCCATCTGGAGCCGAGCAGATAAGGTTTGTACACACACATGCTCTGAGCACAACACTCACGCATGAATACCACACACAATACCATGTGTGCACATGCACATGACCCGACCCTCTCCTTCCTGCTTGACCCTATGATTCAGGTGCAGGGGAAAGGCACAAATCGAAGTGTATGTTACAGCCTGGTGTAGTAAGTAGTACATGCCTTCAATTCCAACACTGGAAACAAACACAGGCAGACTTCTGTGAGTTGGAAGCTAGCCTGGCCTACATAATGCGTTCCAGGGCAGCCAAAGCTACAGAGTGAGACCCTGCCTCTAAACACACACACACACACAGAGAGAGAGAGAGAGAGAGAGAAAGAGAGAGAACAAAACAAACAAACAATAACCCACAAAATAAGTTCAATACAGGTATAATTCCTCTGAGAAGAGAATAAAACCTGATTTTCAGATGAATCTATTAATCATTTGTTTTCATATTTCTAGCCACCTACTTATTTGGCTAAGCATGATTCTGTGACTTATGAACATAGTCCTACCTTATATTCTATGGATGTCATAGGGCAGGAAGAAAGAGAAGCAGTAAAATGAGGAAGGAAATCACTTTGCATAGTAAAAAGTGCCAGGGAAATAATAGGTGCTAAGCTGGGTATGATGTCCCGTTCCATAACAATTACTCTGAGTAAGATAGGAGGATTCAAGGACAGCAAAGGCTACCTAAAGAGACGCTGTCTTTAACACACACACACACACACAAAATAAAAGAAAAACCCGAGAGCATATGGTGATAGCAACTGGACAGTCACCGAAGCCTCCATGGCTGACAGTAAGAAACTCCCTCCATGAATTCCAAAGGGAAGTGATCTCCTCGAAGGCCACGCAAGCACCAAGGTCAAGGACAGAGAATGAGCTTAATGTGTGGAAGGCCTAGAAAGCCACTACTGGGTATGTAGACCAGGAGAAAACAAAAGATGGGGGCGGGGTGGGGGGAGGGGGAAAGTATCTCAGTTTAAGCAATGCCCGGCTTCCTGCTGCAAAAAAAAAAAAAATTAAAAGCAGAACATAAGACTTTTACTTCCACCGAAATGGAACCACAGGAACCCAGATTAAATTCTCTCACACACATAGAATAATCCCCAAATTGACAAAATTGTGTGACTAGTTATATTCTGGACATTGGAACCAGGTCAGGTTATGAAAAGCAATGACTTGGAATATGACAATAAGTGAGAGTATCCTACACTGCCTTGCTTACTGCCTTGGGGGAGTTCTCCAAAGGGGGGGGGGGGGGGGGGTGGGGGGGGGGGGGGGGGTCTTACAAGCAGATTTTGCCTGGCATGTATAAGGCCCTGCATTTGGTTCCTAGCAGAGGAAAGAGAGAGATCAGGAGATATTTCAATTCCAGGATGTTCAAGGAGTAAACACCCAGACGGAACCTAAAGACTGTTTAGGGTTTTTTTCCTACAAGAAGTCAAAGGAGGCAGGAATTCAATGCACCAGAGTGGAAAGCTGCTCGCATCAGACCCTGGGGCCCTTTGGCCAGCTTGCTGATACAGGCCTTTATACCCAGTACTCTAGAGACACGGGCATGAGGATCTCTCTGAATTCAATGCTGATCTGGTCTACAGAGCAAATTCCAGGCCAGTCAGGACTATGTAGTGAGTACCTGGCTTAGGAAACCAGAGGTTGGGGACATAGCTCAGTGGTATAAGAATTTAAAACAGCAGAAAATAAAAGGGTATGGCAGACAACTCAGCTTTTTTCTGAAGCAGAAACTTGAGGTTGAGGGATGGCTCAGTGGTTAAGAACACTTGTTGCTCTTCCAAAGGACCCAGGAGTCTGTTCCCAACATCTACATAGCAGCTAACAACCATCTATAACTCCAGCTCCAGAAGATCTGACACTGTCTTCTGACCCTCAGGGGCACTGCATCTATATGGTGCATAGACATTTGCAGGCAAAACAACATACACATAAAATAGAAGTAAATAAATTTTTAAAAAATGGAAACTTAAGGTTGGAGAGATGGCTCAGCAGGTAAGAGCACTGGCTGCTCTTCCAGAGGTCCTGAGTTCAATTCCCAGCAACCACATGGTGGCTCACAACCATCTGTAATGGGATCCGATGCCCTCTTCTGGTGAGTCTAAAGACAGCTACAATGTACTCATATAAATAAAATAAATTTTTTTTTAAAAAGAAAACTTAATAATAAATGGAGTAGAAGATTATTCACTCACCCACCACCATGTTATTTTGGTTTTTGTGTTTTGTATTGTTTGATTTTTGAGACAAGTTCTCACTATGTAGCTTTGGCTCATCTCGAACTTGCTAAGTGGACCAGGCTGACCTCAAACTCAGAGATCCGCCACCAGAGTGCTGGGATTAAAGATGAGTGCCACCACTCCCAGCCTTTTCAGTGTTTTCCCATTTTTCAAGACAATCATGCAAATGAAAACCAGGAGTCTCTGATATGAGTTGTGTATTTCTGATTTTATACATAAAGAGGCTCTTATCCCCAAAGGAACCCCTTCTACCCTCTCTGTCCCCTGGATTTCTCTTAGGGAAGCTTCTAGTTAATGGGCTTTTGAATCTAGCCCTGGCTCTCTGCCTCTCAGCACTGTGGGCTTGAGCACATGAAGTCTGGGTTTCCTCCTATATAAATGGAGTAGATTTACCTGACTATATGGACATTGGGCACTCGAGCCTGCCTGGCTGGGGTCCTGACAGTGTGCACTCGGGCACTGAGGCCTGCCTGGCTGGGGTCCTCAGGTGCTCTCGTGTGGCTCTTGTTTGCACGATGTGTTTGCTTCTTCCTTGTCAGGCTATTATGGAAGGCAGTGGTCGGATCAGGGCAGAATCCTACCCCGACAGCAGCACGCTGGTCATTGATGTGGCAGAGAGAGATGACTCTGGTGTGTACAACATAAATCTGAAAAACGAAGCTGGGGAAGCACATGCAAGCATCAAGATTAAGGTCGTGGGTAAGTTCTCCAGGGGAGCAAACCTCTTAGACTCCTACAGGAGGAAACCACACATAGCTTCATTTTACCAACCAGCATCTCTCTTTTTTTTTTTACCTTTGTTGTTTTTCTCTTTGTGTTACCTTCCTTCCTCTTATTTTCCTCTTCTGTTTTCTATTTAGAGGACTTCTCACTGGAGGAACTAAATAGTTAGGGATGTCTGGGACTATTGGTTATAGGGCTACAAAGTTAGCATCCCTTTGGGTGCCCTTCAAAAGTCTTTAAGAATTTTTTTTTTCTGGGTAGTGGTGGTGCATGCCTTTAATCCCAGCACTTGGGAGGCAGAGGCAGGTGGATTTCTGAGTTGGAGGCCAGCCTGGTCTACAGAGTGAGTTCCAGGACAGCCAGAACTACACAGAGAAACCCTATCTCGAAAAAAAAAAAAAAGAACTTTTTTTTTTTTACAATGAAGATATAATTACATTATTTTGCCTCTTTCTTTTCCTTCATCCAGCATCTCCCACACCTCATAACTCCCTCTCAAATTCATGAACACACACACACACACACACCCCTACATATGTAGAAATACAACCTGTATTGGTTTCAGGACTGACAACTCGGTGTTGGATAGCCAGTTAGGGGGCTCATGCTTGGGGAAGAGTGTTTCTCCCACTCTCAGCATCCCTTAGTCGCCTGTGTAGTTCTTTGTGTATGAATGAAGTCCCATGAGATTTCCTCCTTTTGTGTTAGCATATTTACTGCTGTTGTACTTGCTCAGGTCTTGTTTGGACAGCATATTATTGAGGTATCATGGGTGAGGCTTCCCTGTTTCTAGGAGACACAATCTTACAGCAGATGCCCTGCTCCTCCAGCTCTTAGAATCTTTCCATCCCCTCTTCTGGAATGTTCCCAGAGTCTTGGGTTTTAGGCTTGTGTTGTAGATGTATCAACTGGTGCTGGGCATCCCGTGATCTTCTGCATTTTGAACAGTCGTGGTAATTGCAAAGAGAAGTTGTCTTTGCTGCATTGTGAGAACTCATTTGTAGGCGTAAGGATAAGTAGTTAGAACACAGTTAGGCATTGTACTGACTTAGTTAAATGCCAGTAGTGTATTCTCCTCTGAGACCCATGACCTCACTAGCTCTGGGTAGCTGCTTTTGGGCACAAGTTAAAGGTCACAGAAACACAATTGCTAATTTCCCATATCAGCCATTTTGAGAGAAGGTAACCATGTGCATTAGTCTTTAGCTTTCTAAATGTACTTTCCCTCATCTAAACCCAGTAACTTGAGTCTACCTGACTACTAGTGTTCCAGAGTCTCCTAGACCCCTCTTCTCACTTCAGATTTCCTTGAGGAACCATTCTTTCAAAGTGACTCCAAATTAGTCACTTATCCGAAGCTTAACTATAAGTTAACTATAACTACTGTCCTGCCAATTCTGAGTTGAATTCCTCCAGTCAACATCTTGAATCTTCTATTTGATCTAAAATTGACAATAATTAGTCCTTGGTTTCCCACTGTTGGAAGTCAATTTTGTAATTAAAGAAAAAATTATAGCTAACATTTAGGTGATAATTTCTTCTTGCCATTTTCAGAGTAAAGAACAGGAGTCTCTGGTTTCATGTGGAATGCATTCTTTAATTTTCAAGGATTTGTAGATGTTGTTATTTTTATTTTTTTCTTGCCCTTTATGCAGGCATGACTTTTTTCAGACTCTTTATTGGATTCTTATGTCTACCACCATTCCAGTCCTTACTCCACCCTAAGCTCTGCCAACCCCCAATGCTAAGTACGAGAGAAAGTTATAGGGAAAAGGTGTCATAGACTTCTTTAGACTACTTCCTGTTGACTAGGGGTGTTGAGTACCTTGGGGCAAGTGCAATCTTCAACATGAGAATATCCAGTTTCTTCTTCTCATCTCTTTGCTCAAGACCACTTGACAAACTGCAGCAACAGAAACCACCACCACCACCACCACCACCAGCAGCAGCAGCAGCAGCCTCTTCAGAGCACATGCCTGCCCCAGTCCCTCTTGAGGCTCTGGCATTTATACCCTTTGAAAAGTTCCCAGAGTTCCAAACATAAACTATCTGTAGCTGGGCTTTAAAAGTCACTCCCCGGCTAGAGGACAAGGCAAATTATAATCACTCACTGTGATGCAGCCTCTAATCCTACACCTGGGATTAAAACAAAAACATATTCATATAACATAACTGAGTTTTTAAAGAAACTCTCACTACATACTTACCCTATATTGACTTTTTGTCCAAGTTAGTTTTTAAATGTATTTCAGGGCCGGGAAGTGGTGGTACATGCCTTTAATCCCAGCACTTGGGAGGCAAAGGCAGGCGGATTTCTGAGTTCGAGACCAGCCTGGTCTACAGAGTGAGTTCCAGGACAGCCAGGACTACAGAGAAACCCTGTCTCAGAAAAACTTTAAAAAAAAAAAAATAAAATAAAATAAATGTATTTCAGAAAACACCACCACCACCAACAACAACAACTTGGTACCAGGCTCTAACTTTCACCCAAACCCCTGTTTTTCCTATTAACTTTTTCTGTTCTGTCTACTACAGATATCCCTGATCCTCCAGTGGCACCAAATGTGACAGAAGTGGGAGATGACTGGTGCATCATGAACTGGGAGCCTCCTGTCTATGACGGAGGGTCTCCAATCTTAGGTAATCACATACTGATCAGCCCAGGTTACCACCAGTGCATTTGGCATTCTCTTAAAGCATAGCATACAGGAGGCTCTGGACTCAACCCTTAGTACTGCCAAGGAAGAGGAGGAAGAGATGGTGCTTATTGTGATATATACTATGACTTCAAATAGATGTTGAAATTGAGATACATATTGTGATGTTCTATGGTTCCTTGGGATTTGAACAGCTCCATGGCAGGTCCCCTGAGCATCTCTTTTTCTTGCGTGTTTTTTCACTCAACAACTAATTCTGAGACAGCTCCAAGTCTAACTGCCATTGTTCTGGTCAGCAACTACCATACATAGGGTTGTGTTTTATTTAATGTTCTATTGCTCTGAAGAGACACCACGACCAAAACAACTCTTATAAAAGCAAGCATTTAATTGGGGTCTTGCTTACAATTTTAGAGGATTTGTCCATGATCACCAGGGTGGAAAGCAGACAGGTATGGTACTGGAGCAGTAGCTGAGAACTTTAAATCCTGATCTGCAGCCAGAAGGCTGGGAGTTGGGCCTGCTATGAGCTTTTGAAACTTCAAAGCCTACTCCTAGTGATACATCTCCTCAAACAAGGCCATGCCTCCTAATCCTTCTCAAGCAATTCTACTAACTGACTAAGCATTCAAACATATGAGCTAATGGGGGCCGTTCTCCAAACCACCACAGATTGTGTCATAAAGGAACGTTTTAATCATTAAATTCTTACGAGAATTTGTTTCCTTAATAGAGAAATAATTTTTTTCTATAGATAGTAATAAAACTCACAAAACTAATCATTTTCCTCTTTTTATTTCCATTGCTGGAACCTTCTGGGCTCTGGGCTCTTCATTACTCAACCTCAGGGACTAAGTTGCTAGGAGCTGCATGCCTCTGACTCATTTTTCTTCTTTTTCTGGTACAACTTTATTTTTTCTATTCCTATTATTTCATCTTTATATTACAGAATTCACAGTTGTGTCATCTGATCTCTAACACTGAGGAATAAAGTGCATTAAACTATAAATGTATTTGGCTATTTCACTCAGTCTACTTAGAATATACAAAATTTAAGAACTGCCGTCTAATAAAGTTTAACTTTGGAGAAAAGATAAAGAGAAACAAAACACAAAACAAAACCCCTGAGTCTCTCTTGTGTACACCTACAGGATACTTTATTGAGAGGAAAAAGAAACAAAGCTCCAGGTGGATGAGACTCAATTTTGATCTCTGCAAAGAGACAACTTTTGAACCCAAGAAGATGATTGAAGGCGTGGCCTACGAGGTCCGAATCTTTGCAGTCAATGCCATTGGCATCTCCAAGCCCAGTATGCCCTCCAAGCCCTTTGTTCCTTTGGGTGAGTCCAGAGAAACGCCTCTGTCATAGACATCACTGCCCCAAATTGTTACAGCTTTCCCTCTGACGTCTAAGCTGGGCTGGACATGGAGGTTCTTAGAGTAGTAGAGTGGTGGGAGGCCAGACATGGTTAAGAGCAATATTGTAAGAACTTCAAACTGACTTTGGAGAAGTTGACCATCTTCAGAATGGAGGCCCTGGAATTCATTTCCAGAACTCCAGTGGGAGCTGTGGGTGGCTCCCACTCCCACTCCTGGCTCTAAACATGTAGCTGAGTCTGTGTGACTGTCGCTGTCCATTCTCCTTCCTAAAGTATCATAGACCAAGCTATGTTTGACAATGAACCACTTTGTCTTATAACTGCATCTTAGTTTATGACTGCATCTTAAGTTTACCTATGAAGCATCCACAAAATGTCCAGGGAAGGCAAATGAAAGATAAGCTGTCTCCACTACTTTACTCTATTAAAGTATTTCTTGAAAAATGGGAAATTTACCTGGGCATGGTGGTACATACCTTTAATTCCAGTATTTAGGAGATAGAGGTATGTGGATCTCTGAGAGTTCAAGGCCAGCCTGGTCTACAAAGTGAATTCCAGGACAGCCAGAGCTGTTACACAGAGAAACCCTGTCTTGACCCACCCACCCTACCCCACCTCCCCCATCCTCCCAAAAAACAAAAAGAAAAAAAAAGAAATAGGAAATTCAGTACACGAGTTTTCTTTAAAAGTGTAAGTCTAAGGAGTAGAAAATGGCTGAATGATTAAGAGCAGGTATTGCTCTTGCAGAAGACCTGGGTCTGATCCAGCATCCACATGGGGCAAGCTCATGGTTGCCTGTAACTAGCTCTGGGGGATCTGACAATTCTTTTGAACGCCAGGCACCTGCATGTATGTGCCCATAACCCCCTCCCACATATATATGATTTAAAATGATAAATATTTAA
Source organism: Grammomys surdaster (assembly GCF_004785775.1). Lineage (NCBI taxonomy): Eukaryota > Metazoa > Chordata > Mammalia > Rodentia > Muridae > Grammomys > Grammomys surdaster. Next base: position 162,747 of record NW_021605377.1, on the reverse strand, counting down.
TATGATAGGGCTATAGGAATTTTACTCTAGAACATTAGATCCCCCAAATTGATTTCTCTAAGTCCCTTTGACTGCCCAGCCTCTCATACAAACATTTCAAACTGGAGAGAGAGTGTGGCAGTCCTTCCAGGACTCTTGTCAGTCAGACATTTGGCCTACATGTAGCCATGTTCCAGGCATTCTCAATTAGTACTGGTAAGACCCGGAGCTTCCACGTGTATTTTTTAGTGGCATCCCAGTTGTCTTATCACAGGTGTTCTGTCATGGCTCCGTACTCACAGATGCTTCTGCTTCTGACTTCCGTCTTTTTAGCTGTGACCAGCCCTCCTACTCTTCTGGCTGTCGACTCCGTGACTGACTCGTCTGTGACAATGAAGTGGAGACCCCCAGATCAGATTGGCGCAGCAGGTTTAGATGGCTATGTGCTAGAGTATTGCTTTGAAGGAAGTAAGTACATCTAGACGTTACAGTGAATACCATCAGTGCTAGGTGAGATATGCCTCACTTTCTTTTGTCTTTCTTGGGAAATCATCACTTTCTTATGGAAAATGACGCCAAGCCAATGGCCATCTTTCTAAGATGTGGTGAATATAGATTTCCTCTAGTATTTAATGCTACAAATGTAGATGCTAAAACAGAAAAAAAAATTAATTAGGCTGTAAGGCTGGGCATCTCCACTGTGCTGGCATTGGACGACAGTCCTTTGGCAGAATTTCGGGGACATCCATTTCTAGATTGGGTGCAACTTCAGCATGCCCCTGAGCAGTGGAAGTCTACCCATGGGCAAGCACAGGGAGAGAAACTGTGTATTTAGCCAACCAACAGGCATCTCCTTCCTTCTTAAAGAGAGGAATAATAATTTTAATTTTAAGGGATAAGATTAAATCCCAGAGAGAGTGACACAATCAACATGTGGTAGTAACTTATCTTAAGGCTTGAGTAGATGAAAATTAAACTTTGAAGGAAAAAGAAAAGAGTCCAAGGAACTCCCTGATTAAATTAAAAGAGTGAGGAAGAAAATGTCACAGGAAACCAAAACCAAAAAGGTGTGACATTCGCTCATTGCCTAGTGTTTTCAATTTTCTGCTTGCCATGATCAGAAGAAAATGACATTTGAAAATGAATTGTGGGCATAAGTCAGTAGTAGAGCATTTGCCTAGAACGTGGTAGGTTCTGAGTTCTATCCCAAATAGGAAAAAGAAAAAAGAGAGGAAAAAGGAAGTACAAAGGAAGAAAGGAAGGAGGAAAGAAAAAAGAAGGAAAAAGGAAGAAAGGAAAGAAGGAAGGAAGGAAAGAGGGAAAGAGGAAGGAAGAAAGGAAGGAAGGAAGGAAGGAAGGAAGGAAGGAAGGAAGGAAGGACACTAGAGGTATAAGACAAAAATAGCTTGGCTCTAGACTCAGGTTCCTGTCTGGCTGATAGTAGGCAAACAGCTCCCCAAAGAAGCTTTACTGAGGTCTCATAAAACAAAAGCCAAGAATTAACCTCTAAAACCGTTCTTTGAACCTCAAACTTTAACACTGAAGTTCCCCGTGAAGGAAAGAAACAACAATATATTTGTGAATCAAGAATGTAAACACTGATGGATGTCCCTGGAGGAAAATGACTGTGGAGAAGAAACTTAATGAAGAGAAACTGTTGAAATCCCAGCGTGCACCGCGGCCCTGGCAGAAGTGACAGCTGCCACTCAGGAAGAAGCACAGATGAGAATGAAGCACCCCGTTGCCACCAGTCTCTTCACTCAGTCTCACTCCACTTGATATGCTTTCTTCAAGTCAGAAGGCCCTTGATCCAAAACCAGCGGGCAAGGGGGTTATCAAAAGAAAAAGGTCCAGGGTTAAAACAGCCAGGGAAGTGGGTGTTGTAACTAATTCAACAAGAAAATCCTCCAGCCTTTCTGAGTATGGCTTATTTGCATCCCGCTGTCCTGGGGGCTCCATTCTGCTTTTCAGACAGCCCAGCCAGCAGGATCTCTTAACCTTGTGTATCATGAGGCTTCTGAACAACAACCTTCTGTATGTGAATGAAACAGAGCAAATTCTTTACTCTTTTCTTTCTGATAGGTGTAAAACGTAAGAAGATACAGCAAAATGATAGATGGCTGTCATTTTGATGTTACCCACCTTAGATAAAATACAACGAACTGTATTTTACGTCATCTGTGTGTGGTCTGTGTAGATATATATGTATATGAGGATATACATATGTATATGTACACGGTCATTATGTATATATTTCCCACATAACATGTCGGAGTTAGCTTTCTATGGAAACTCTTTCATAACGCGTATCTTTCTCCTTGTCTTTCCTTGTTTTCTTAATGTGGCTGCCTGATTCTTCATTCTCTTTTAATGGCTGCTATTCTCCAGAACTAATTTTCTCAAGTGTTTTAATGCTTTTGGATATGTCAGGTTTATTCTATAAAAGACGTCTTATATATAAGGTTGTGTGCATTTTTTATTATCATTCTGCCTTTTGTATTTTATTTTTAATGCCTGAAGCATTTTTATTCTTATTTTTTTCTTCCTTCATTCCAGTTCATCTTTTTCCTAAAATACACCTCACGCATTATTAAACAACATCCAAATGTCCTCCCCACCCTCAGGCGTCGTTCTTTCTGTTCCCCTGAGTTAGCAAAGCTCAGACATGAGGAGATGGGCTATTTTTGTTCCCCTCCCTTCTTGTCTTCTCTTTTATCTGTCTTTTGTTCTTTTATATTTTTCCTCATCTCTGTTTCACTTTCCCATCCACCTGAGTCTTCACTATGAAGCTAGGACAGTGACTAGCAAACAAGCCATTTGCTGAAAGATGTATCTTTTTTCAGAGTCATGAGTAATTTTTTATCATCCACATGCCCTCTCAGCGGTTAAGATGCCAAGCCTCCTTTACAGTTCTGATAGGGTTGGAGAGGGGGGGTAGGGAGCCAAGGCTCCCAAGGGCAGCCACTGTAGATTCCTTTTCCCAGTTCATCTCCTTGCTACCAAAATAGGTACATCATTCCAAACCACTGGGACAAGCCCCAAACCATCCCATGGGCCCTTTGCATGGACTCCAGGGGCACTAGACTGCCCAGTTTTTTTCTTGTTGCAGAATTCATTGTCATAGTAACCAGGGCTACTCCCTGGGCTGCCAGGACTGCTTCCCATTTTCAACTTAAGACTCAGCTGTGCCCTGCCAGGTATGACAGTGCTTAAGTGTCCTCCTAGACTTTGATGAGGGAGCCCTGGCACAGGAACATCACGTTCCTAGCGGACTGGATAGGAGCAGACTGTTTGCTGTGTGCTGCTCCCTCTGGATTCCAGAAGGGAGTCTTCCTTTTCCTTCAAGGTCTTGTGCTCTCTCTGGCTCTTCTTCCCACCAGTGGAGGTGTCTCAGCCTCCTTTCTCCTCTTCTCCTTTCTTAGCCCTTTTCTTCTCTGGGGCAGGCGCCTGCAGACAAAACCCACAGGCCTTAGAGAATAAGCTGTACCTCTCTGGAGAACCCCTGCCTCCCTTAACACGTTTGGTCTCTTGCGTCACTACTTGGAAGAAAAGTCTCTTTGCCTACTTTGCATACTTTACTAACAGAGAATGCTGACTACTGATACAATGTTCTTCTGGTGTGAAAGTGGGTGTCTTTAATTAATTTATTGACGGATTCTCAAAGGTACATCAGCAAAACAGTCTAATGAAAATGGGGAGGCTGCGTATGATCTACCAGGTAACGTATTCTGTGAAGCTCTCGGACTTTCTTACTCTTTGAACCATACCTGGGAATGTTTCATGACCTTACATGAAAGACCTCCCCATTACCTCCACACAGAAGTCCCTAGAGTTGAGGAGAAAGGGATGACTTCCTCATTGGCTCCAAGACTTCCTTTTTTTTTTTTTAACCAGTGGTTATTTCTGACTTTTTAGAAGCTGAAATACTTGTACATCCTGAATGCTGGGTTTAAAGTCTTTTGATGTTATAGCATCAAGTCAGTGCCACCAAGAATGACAGCTACCCTGTCTCCCTGCCAACATGTGCTCACAGTTAAAGAGCTGCTCTAACAGAGCTACCAATTGCTGAAAAGAAAATCCAGTTTTTGGTTGAGAGAGGAGGGTTGTGCCAACACAGGAGACATCAACTCATGAGCCTCCTTGTTTCTGTGTAGATAGAATTGGGTTTTCTTCATGACTGCAAATGAGTGGGATCAGATTCTTTATGTTCATATTGTTTAATGATGATAAAACAGATAAGAAATAAAAAGAGACCACGTGGCAAGATTAATGCCTTTCTTTCATGAGAAGGGCAATTTCCTGTCTTTCTGAACTTTAAAGCTTATCAGTGCATAAATATCAAGATTATATCAAGCAATATGGAACCACCTTGGAGTAAAGCTGGTGCAAAATTATTGGAAACAGTTACTATTACTCAGGGTGATTGATTCCTAAGTAAGATTTATTTATTTATTTATTTATTTATTTCAGAAATGGCAGAGTCTAATTTAATTCTTTCTGTTGTTTATGCTAGCCATTTGGGGGGGCACTTTTCAGGTATTTAAATAGTCATAACCTGAGTTTAGACCAGATCATGTTCTTTCCAAAGGATCTAAGTATGAATGAAATCTAAGTTAGAATTGGTTGTGATGGCCTGGGATGGCTTCTCTCACTAAACACTGTTCCTGTTTCTTTTCTTTGTCTCTGGCTGGTTACAGCTGAGGACTGGATAGTTGCAAATACAGACCTGATCGACAAGACCAAGTTCACCATCAACGGTCTGCCCACGGATGCGAAGATCTTTGTACGCGTGAAGGCGATTAACGCAGCTGGGGCTAGTGAGCCCAAGTACTATTCTCAGCCCATCCTTGTGAAGGAAATCATTGGTAGGTGGCAGGGCCCCACATTTAGTCCACCTTCCCCATCATTTGCCTTTACTCTTCACAGTCTCTTTCTAGGGTTGGGGGGAGAGCCCAGTCAGTAAAGTCCTGAGCTGGATCACTAGAACCCACATAGGAAAGCCAGGAATGGTGACATGCTGTAATCCCAGTGCTGGCGAGACAGAGACAGGCAGATCATTGGGGCTCACTGGCTAGCCACTCTAGCTAAACCAGCAAGCTCCAGGCTAGTGGATGCCCCTCAGAAACAAAGCAACAGCAAAGCCCAAAGTGGACATCATCCTGAGGAATGACACCCAAGGGTGACCTCTGGTGTGTGTGTGTTTGTGTGTGTGTGTCTACATACACCACATATTTACACCACACCACACATACACATACTATACCATACAGACACACACTACATACACCCACAAATCACACAAATGTGCACACACATACATATGCACACATACCACACACATACAAACACCACACCACAAACACTCACACACTAACACACACATATACATGCACAGCACACCACACAAAAATGTGTACATACACACACACACAAATGTGCACATTTTGGACACACACACACTCCAACACCACACATACACCACACACACACATACATTATACTATACACACATAGATATACACATGACACACAAACACACCACACACATAAATGTGCACACACAGACACACACACACCCTAACCCCCCCACATACACCACACACCTATACACATACACTACACCATACACGAATACAGACATACACACCACACATACAAATGTTCACACAAGACATATACACACACCTCACACAGACACACCACACCACAGATACAAATGTGCACATACAGACCTACAGACATACATACAACACACACATCACACCACACACCACATACCCACACACACCACACCACACACACACACACACAAACACTCATCTCTTTCTGAAGATTTATCGGGCTGCCATTCCTTTGATAGTTTATGCATGCTTCCTGGAAGTTAAAAGTTCACAGAACCCTGCTTTTAAGGCAGTTTAAGAGGGTCAGCTTTGGGCTGTATAATTTAGTATGCAGAAGACCGGTTAATTGACTTGGCCAGATTCTCTGAACCAACTCTGGTGGAACTACACCCATGCTCCAGCTCAAGTGGGCCTCTAGAGCCACAGCCATTGTCATGACGACATGGATACATTGCGGCCCTCTTCAATGTCCTTGTATCTGCACCGATGGTATAAAACTACATATGTAAATGAAGCCATTTGTGCTTTTGCATGAATCAAGTCAGTGCCACCGAAAATGACAGCTACCTGTCTCCCTGCCACCATGTGCTCACAGTTAAAAAGCTGCTCACAGGTCCAGTTTTGCCTTAGAGTATTCTTCAAACTAAGAAACATAAGAAATGTCAGTTATATTAATCTTGGCTCTTGAGTCCACGACTCTTTTTTCTGGACTGGAGAACAACTTTCGAAATTTGGTTCTCTCTCTCCACCATGCAGGCTGCAGGGATTGAACTCGGGTCACTGGGCTTACATAGGAAAGCACCTTTACCCAGAGAAGTGTCTTGAGGTTTTTCTCAAAAACAAATGGGATGGGAATGTGAATTTAAGGCATGCAATTTAGTGTCTCTTGTCAACTTGCTCATAGAAACATTTGAGCTTTCAAACAAAAAGAAATTTGGAAAACTTAACATCATCATTATGGACTTGACAGCTTTTGAATTCTTAAAAATATTGATCCAGAAGTCATATCAACAAATAAAAAGAATATATATATACATATATATGTATATATATGCATATATATGTATATATGTATATACATATATACATATATACATATATATATATATATAAATAAAATATGTCAGCATTTGGAAGATCTGCATAGTTTTATATTGTAATCATTTCCAAATGGTCAATGCATACAAAAAAATTATGCATAGAAGGTAGTCATAATGTTATATGCCCTTGGTGTCAGCTATTATGCATAGAAGGTAGTCATAGTGTTATATGCCCTTGGTGTCAGCTATTTGAAAGGCTGAGGCAGGGAGATTGCTTTGCTTCCAGTTCTCTAAGTATTCGGATGCTTTCTTTCTTCTTTTTATGTATTTATGTATTTATTTATTTATTTAATGCATGTGAGTACACTGTCACTCTCTTCAGACACACCAGATGGTTGTGAGCCACCATGTGGTTGCTGGGAATTAAATACAAGACCTTTGAACAAGCAGTCAGTGCTCTTAACTGCTGAGCCATTTCTCTAACACCTCCCCCCTTTTAATAATTTACTTTATATTATGTTTATGAATGTTTGGGCTTCACTTATGTCAGGGTGTCAAGTCTGTGCCTGGTATCCAAAGAGGCCAGAAGAGGGCATTGGATCTCCTATAACTGTGAGTTATACCATGTCAGTGCTGGGAAGTCAAACAAGACCCACCAGAAGAGCTGCAAGTGCTCTCTCTCTCTAACCCCATAAAAATTCATCTTAAAAATAAATAAATAAAAAGATATCTCTACTTGGAGAAAACAGTTTTGAACCAAATTTGCTAAATATACTGTTAGCGAACCATGTAGGACTGTGTGTTAAAAGATGTGATTCCCCAGGACCAGTCATGAGCATCATGCCATTCTCCTTAGGCAAGGTTATTTCCAGGAAAATACACTGACTACACAACTCTGCTTCTCTACCCTTCCCCAGAGCCACCGAAGATTCGCATCCCAAGGCATCTGAAGCAAACTTACATCCGCAGAGTTGGAGAAGCTGTCAATCTGGTGATTCCTTTCCAGGTAAAATGCAGACACCTCTCATTGGTGTCTTTCCAGGGCTGGAGTGTTTAAGAGGTAGAGCAAGATGGTCTAGCCTGTAAGTTCACCATGTTTCAGAATTCCCCAGAAAGATTAAGTCAATAAGGGAAAATGCCAGACAACTGTCAGGTTTAAGTTCCACAGGACATAGAGACCTAGTCTTGCCTAAAGACTCGGTGGGGCGGGGCAGGGGACATCTGAGAAGAAGGGAAGAAGTCATGCTGGAAGAGTCTCTGTGCCCCAGCCATCTGAAGCACTGATCGTTTGCAACAAGTTCTCATATTCAACAAAACAATATTCTCCTAATTTGCACAATGGCTCCTAGCCAAGCAGAATTCTACTTTGAAATCTTGATGTCACTAACTCAAATACATGCCCATTATGAAATAATTGCTCCAGCAAAAGAATCTGCTGTTTATAAGATTAATCTGATTCTTTTTCCTTTTTCTTTTTTTTCTTTTTTTTTTAAATAATAATCAATCAACTTAGGTCTTTCACACACACACACAAGCACACATTCTCTCTCTCTCTCTCTCTCTCTCTCTCTCTCTCTCTCTCTCTCTCTCTCTCAGAGAGAGAGAGAAAAAGACACAGCCTGCTCATGCCTGTACTCCCAGCACTTGAGGCTGAAGCAGGATTGCTGTGAGTTTAAGGCCACTAATAAGACAGCCAGTCCACATATGAACAAATAAGACAGGTGTGGTGGTACATACCTGAAGTCTTAGTATTCACGAGCTAGAGGTGGGGGATTCAGGAAGGAGTTCAAAGCTATCCTAGGCTACTCAGGAAGCTTGAAGCTATCTTGGGTTACATGAGACCCTGTCTCAAGAAAACAATTAACAAAAGAAATTGAAACTTGTTCCTATGGATAATGTTATCATTTTATAATTTCTTAATAGTGGCAGTAGCTAGTGAGACTCTAGACCAGTCTGAGAGGAGAAACATAATGCAGAGAAAACTCATTAGCCTTTAGGTGATACTGCTAAACACGTAGGCTGTTTGCAGAGACCTCAGTCTTTATAACCACTGCTATTTTTTACTGTCTTACAGACTGGGAAACTGAGGCACAGAGAGTTTAAACAATTTTCCCAAGGTCACAGCATTATTAAGTGGTCTAGATTTAAGCATAGGTTCCAGGGTCTTAGAGTACATGATCTTACTCACTGTCCTGCTGAAGTCTGACAGATCTACCTTCAAGAGCTAGTTCTAGGAGTTTCTTAACATCAAGGCCTGGGATGGGGGTGGGGAATCACTGAATCCCTCTTTCAAATTCAGTGAGGATAATGATACTTATTCCTGTATAGGCTGAGGGAAATAATGTCGTGAACCTGACACACAGAAGGCAATTGGCAGGAAGTGGCTTTGCTGACCCAGTGATACCCACCATTGGATTAGAGTGGTGCCATTTTCCATCTTTGCCTAGAATAAGGCAGGCCATTGTCATTCCTGTGTTGTTAAAATCATACACACACACACACACACACATTTCACACGTTTTCGACAGTGTTATTTCTCCCGTTTAACTTTTCCGTCTTTCACTTTAGGGTAAACCAAGACCAGAACTGACCTGGAAGAAGGACGGTGAAGAAATCGATAAGAATCAAATAAATATCCGAAACTCAGAGACGGATACCATCATATTCATCAGGAAAGCAGAGCGGAGCCACTCGGGCAAGTATGACCTGCAGGTCAAAGTGGATAAATACGTGGAAAACGCCTCTATTGACATTCAAATTGTTGGTAAGTTTGGAGGAATGACCTAGAACTTTCTGTCAAAGGAGTCAATTAGTCAAAGGACTAATTGTCTTTGTCATTTGGGGAAAGATAGGAATGTGATAGGCTTGTTACACACACACACACACACACAAATACCTTTAAGATTTAAAAAAAAATGCCATGTATAGTGGTATACACCTTTGATCTCAGCATTAGGGAGGCAGAGGCAGGAAGCTCTCTGAATTTAAGACCAGCCTTGTCTACCACACAGCAGGTTCCAGGACAGCCAGAGCTACATAGAGGGGCCCTGTCTCAAGATAGATAGATAGATAGATAGATAGATAGATAGATAGATAGACAGATGAAAAAAGAAAGGAAAGAAAAGCAACTCAAAAAGAAATAGGCAGCAAGATTTATTAGTATTTCAAAATAACTTTCACTGACTAAATGTACTAGCCACAGGAGGCCTGGGGATGTGTGCGTACGGTAACGAGTGAACACACTTTTAGTGAGCTCCTCCATCATTGCTTTATAATTTCTAATTCCTTGATGATAAACTATTTCTTATGCTGATCCTTGTATTTTACAAACATAGCAGCTTCTAGACAATTTAAAATGTTCCTTGCCCCACCTGCAATTCACTAGCTGTAAAGTTTGGGTAAAGAGTGAAGACTTTTCCTAATGTAAAGAAACATCAACAAAAGTCACATAATTAACCACAGCAGTTGGTCCTTTGTGCTAGTCAGTACCTATAGAAAATAAATCGGCTGGTTCTCATCATTGCTGAAACTGAGGGAAACAGAGTTGGGAGGCATCCTTATACTCAGACCATGCCTCTTGCTTAAACTCTTCGGTCATTTTTGCAATGTCAGTAAGAACATTTAGAGGGCCGGTGAGATGGCTCAGATAGCAAGAGCACACAAGCATGAGGATCTAGATTTGTCCCACACCCACACAGCACCCACACAGCACCCACACAGCACCCACACAGCAC
>NW_021605377.1:134138-152363 GCF_004785775.1 Grammomys surdaster | reverse complement strand
GCACCCACACAGCACCCACACAGCACCCACACAGCACCCACACAGCAAGCCAGGTGTAGTCCTGCATGGGCCTAAAAGCCCAGCACTGAGTTGAAAGGAGAGATCCAGATTGTCCTGACTTCCTACCTTCCAGTGAAGCTAACAGACAGTAGCTCTAGGTTCAGAAAGAAGTCAGACTGTTAACCTCAAAGGAGTAAGGTGGATAGAAACACCTGATACCCTCCTCTGGCTTCCACATGTGTGCACCTGCCCATCCCTGACATGTACATACACCCATATGTGCATAGGCCACTCACACACATAAACAAAATTTAAGGGCCCAGAATAGTGGTGCATGCCTGTAATTCTAGCATGTAGAAGGCTAAGGCAAAAAGATGCCAAGTTAAAGATCACATATGTCTAAAGGGTCACACAAAAATTAGGTAATTATCAGTGCTAAGAGAAGCCTTGTTTTCCATCATTTTATTTTATTTTATTTTATTTTATTTTATTTTATTTTATTTTATTTTATTTTATTTTTTATTTTATTTTTGGTTCCAGTCAATTTGCTGGGGACCTGGGGTTCTCTAACTAAAGGGACACTTCCTCTGGGGAACCTGGAGTTCTTTAAACAAAACCTTAAGGGGTCTCCTAAGCTAAGAGGAGTATGAGACTGCTTTATGCCCTTGGCCCTGTCTGAGATCCGCTCAGATGAAGGAAGTACAGGTTGTATGCAGACCCCATGGCAGAGTCTGGAAGTGATGCTCCTTCAGTGGGAAAAAGGACATTTTAAGATATCCTCATGAGGCAGGGTATAGACTGGAAGGGAACATGAATTCACAACGATGGCATGAATCCATCCTACAGACCGCCCAGGCCCACCTCAAACTGTGACTATTGAAGATGTGTGGGGAGAGAATGTTGCTCTAACATGGACACCACCAAAGGATGATGGGAATGCTGCCATCACAGGGTACACCATCCAGAAGGCTGACAAGAAAAGCATGGTAAGTCTGGATTCTGATTCAACATCTGGACCAAGTCAGGCCCATCAGCTGTAATAGGCATGTTGTGAAGTCTCTCTGGTAGAGCCTGCAGGGAACGTGGAAGAGTGATGTAGCTTGGCCAAGAAGGTGGGGCCTTTGGAGTTGAATTAAACCCCAGTGCCTCCACTTAAGTCATGTGTACACGACCAGCCTTTTGACCCCCTTGATCCCCACTTCCTTATCTATAAAATAAAGGTATAAATCCTTATATTGTTTGGTTATTCTGAAGCTGAGACAGTCTAACGGAGGCAGTGAAATGCAAATGGGATTCATTCTTCATTCAATAAATATTCATTATGCAATGCTTTCTCCTTGTGAAATAAACATTACACAGTATGGGTTTAAAGCAATATCTTAAAAAATGGATAGACACCAGGAAAAGAAAGATTCTGAAGGTTATATCGTGTGCTAAGATTCTGAGAAAGAAACCAGCCTGATGTGCTCAAGATACAACCTGGTGGGAATAATGTCTTATTGCAATATACCTTTTACAGATGAGGAATTGGGGCTCAGGAAGAATCAGTGATTTGCTGGTGAACAGAATTTCTGTGCTAAATGCTGAATAAGAATTCCTGTGCTATACCTTCCTACTGTATAGAATCCATATGCTATATCCTCTTACCTTCCTTGTAAGAGATTGATCAATGAATGTTTGGATACACATTGGAATAGAATATTCCTTCTCATAATAAAACATCATAGTGAATGATATAAAGTCTTTCTGCAATACACATTTAGACCTCAGCAAGAACTTAGATCATGAAGTTATACTGGCTTCATAGAAGGGGCTGGTGTGTAGACAACAATCATGTTTTACACTGGTTTTAGCATGGCCATTTTTTTTTCCTGAGTAAGTGCTTCATGAGCATGACAAAATGAGATTTGACATTTCAAGTGACATTTCTTATCTAAACTGAACAGCCTGAGAGATGGGCTGCTGGGTGTCCTAGCAAAAAGGACCTGAACAGCTCAGACTTCTTCCGCAATGCATGATATTCTTAGGCCTTGATCCTGATGTTGGCAGAGAAGCTGAGGCACCAGGCTCTGTAGAGGCCCCCTCTGTAGTCTGCATATTCTCTTAGCCCATCATACTTTTATAACACCTTACTCTGAAGCAGTCCCACCAAGTCCAGCTGGGCCGGGACTTTCCATGTGAGGTCTGCCTGGTGACCCGTGCCTAGTCCCTATGTCTCTCTTGCATCTCAGCTGTAGCAGCCTGAAGGACCAGAAGGTGTTTATTCTACCAACACTTCTTCAAAAGGACAAGCTCACCTCTGGCTCCAGCATTCACCCACATCCTCAGGGCCTCCCAACTATGTCATTTCTATTATGAGGACTCAAACATTCACTTTTTTGTCTTTTTGCTATGTGTTAAACACTGTTGTATCTGCTGGGACAGAGAGAGAGAGAGAGAGAGAGAGAGAGAGAACACCTATTCCTACTATTCCTACTCATCAGTCAAGGCAAGATTAAAGCCATAAAACCATATGATAAGCCAATATAAAAAAAAGTTAGGATAAAGGTTTGCATAAAGAGTTTTGTAAATAAATGAATGGAATGCTTTTCTGGTGTCAAATTATCCAAAACCTATAGATAAAGAGGGACTTGAAAATTCTTGGTGTGGGGAGCACTATATCAAGTGTCTTAACCTACTCATTCACTCATCCATTAAATAGTCAATATTTACTTTGTGTATTGAATCTACCAGGTGCCAGGTACCATCATAGGGGCTGTGAGGTGGGACGAAAAGGTTGGTTTTGTGTTAACGGTGCATCCACTGGAGTTGGGAGAGCAAACAAGTAAATAAATTGCGTGTGTGTGTGTGAATTTAAGGGTTATGAGAAAAAAACATCCAGGCTAAAGACATAAAGAATAACCAAAATGGCACAAATTATACAGCAAGAGAAATAGGCAGGGTAGAGGTGATAGCTAAAAGTAATCTAGATTACTAAACAAATATATTGGATACTATTAATTTTTCTCTAGTTATTTAGCTTCCTCTATTACTCTTAACAATAAACTATCACTTAAATTCTATAATAATATTTTGTCCCACAAAAGATTGATAAATCACTGGGTGGATATGTAGATGACAAAAATTATTCACTTATGAAAAATATTAAAATAATAGTAATGTGAATCTAAGGCATAAAGACTAAATTGCAAAAACTGTAGATAAGGTATGTAGTAATAAACGTATATTATCATTGCTCTTCATATAAACATTAGTGCTTTTTTAAATCAATAACCCATTCCTTTTGTTCCAATCATTAGGTGATTTTCATCAAATTATAATCATTTTGTCCCCTTCAGGAATGGTTCACTGTCATTGAGCATTACCACCGAACCAACGCCACCATTACCGAGCTAGTCATAGGAAATGAATACTACTTTCGGGTCTTTGCTGAAAACATGTGTGGTCTTAGCGAGGACGCGACAATGACGAAGGAGAGTGCAGTGATTGCCAAGGATGGTGAGTTGGGAGTGGAGCGACATTTAGAAACTTTGTTGGACTCGTGGGGAGAGAATTAAAGAGATGGGAAGAAAGGGAGTGAGGGTGAGCATGCTGGGAAATCAGGGTAATTCTATTCAAGTAAAATTTCAACTCTACAGGTAAATTGTTCTCTAGGGGATGATACTATTATAGAGCTTAGAAATTTAACTCATTTCAGTTTCTGGTTGCTGGGTCTATACATGGTAAATGTCACACAGATAGGGAAAAATGGCGCATTTCTTGGTTTTCTGGTTTTTGACACCTTCAATGTAGCATTTACATGAGATTTGCTCTAAAAGAGCAGGAGCTGAATTCTATAATTTCATTGACTCGCTCTCAAGGCCTGCAAATGATTTATTAGCTAGCCTGTATAAGACACAACATCTGGAATTTTATTTAGCAGTAAGCCTAGATTAGGTGGTTGTGACCTACTCTAACTTCCATCCCAGTCATGTCCCTTGATACTTACTGAGTCTCACGGGGTTATTTCTGCTCCATCAGGTTGCCCTAGGGGGTACTTCGTACTTCTGGTCCATCTCCTCTCATGGCCACCACCTCCTCTATCTCCTTTCTCCTCCTCTCTTCTCTCACCTCCTCCTCCATAGTCTCTCTTGAAAATCCCTTACACAACCAATAGCTTTAAAGTGGGGAGCAAGATTTACAGAACAAAGGCTGGTATAGAAGAGAATACACTCATCTGAGGGCCACCGGATCTTGGGGTTCAGAATTTAGCATGTGTGTTCACAGCACCAGACCAACCCCCAACAAAGTCCTTCTCTGTAATTTCCACCTTAGTACTTATCTTCGGTCAAGAAACTCAGAAAGACAAACCACATCCGTTCTGTACTAGGTTTAGTGTCTCCTAACCACTTTAGCTTCTGCCTCAGGTGTGGCCTGCTCTGTGAGTGTCCCCATCAGAATAAATGCCATGTGACATTTGCTCGTGCTTTTCTGAGAAGGAAGTTTTACTCATGAGTAAAGGATGCTAAGAATAACACACTCCCAAGCTGACTTCTATTTTTAAACATCTTTTAATACTCATTTTTAAGGTAAGATCTATAAAAATCCAGTGTACGAAGACTTCGATTTCACAGAGGCCCCCATGTTTACTCAGCCTTTGGTTAACACCTATGCCATCGCTGGTTACAATGCCACCCTGAACTGCAGCGTCCGAGGAAATCCCAAGGTACCATGAATTATTTAATTCCTAAGGTACAGTTGATTACTTAAATTGAAGAACTGAATTCCAAAGCCTCTCTTTTCTATTGGCCATATTATGCAGGCAAGTGAGAAGATGAACAGGCCTTCCAGATAAACAGGCCTTCCAGCTCCTATTTGTGTCTTTCTAGGGTTGGGGAGTGAAGAAAGATGGAATTTCTAGATAAATATTTAAATGTAGTAAAAAACGTGGTATACGTCTTTGTTATCTAGTGGATAGCTGCAGAAGAAACAAAACCACACAGCAGAAGGAAGAGGGGAGCAGATGGGATGTGGTTCACCTGGTGGACCTCCTTCCTGAAAAGGGGGTGGTGATAGTGTTCAGCTGCGTGCCTTGAACATACACACTCTTGATCCTTCTGTTGTTTCCAGATCTTTAAACATGATCTACAGGTTTATGCTATGAGTTCATAGTAGGGAGTGTGTATTGCTGGTGCACAGTGTGATTTGATGTTTATCAAAAGCTCTGTAACACACTCAGTAGTCACCTGAGAACTCAGGGCAGAATCTAAACTGGACTCTGCTAAAGTGGGGATGTCAAAACCAACTAAGGACACTCTGAAATGTTTTCAAGTTTCATCTTGTTGGTGTTTAAAAGTAACTGTTAGCAGAAGTTGTCCATAGTTCTCTGTATCCCTGGGTAGCACCCAGGGAAAGTACTCTGGAGTTTTGAAAACTCTGATAGAATGAAATACAGTAACAGTGGCCTATTATCTTGGGTAGAATGGGGGATGTCAAAGGGAGAAGCCAGAAGGAACATGGGAGGAAGGTGCTGCTGCATTTTGTGTGAACGGATGTGGATATGCTGCGGGTCCCTCCACCTGGCGATGAGGAAATGTTAACACCACACACACACACACACACACACACACACACACACACACACACACACACCGTGAAGGCTCAGGCTGCTGCTCTCAGCTGGGTAGTCTCAGCATGGAAATACTACACACCACACTTCAGGAATAGCACTGCAGGGGTGAGGGTGGAGTGCAGGGGTGGGGGTAGGGTAGTAAAAACCAAGGCCCCAGAGCCTCCAGGAATGTTGCCATTGGAGAGGTGTAAGGAAGGAGAACAACAGGTCAAAGGTAGAAAATGCTCCCACTCTGGGGTCTGAGACAGACAAAGTAATAAATGCTATCCACAACAAGGAGCGTCTGAGAGATCGTGTCTCTGAGAGATCGTGTCAAGGATGGGTATGTTTACAGAGGGAAGGAGGAAGTAGGAAAATGGGGGAGATCAATGCCTAAAATGTAGACCAAGGGTCAACTCATAGAGACCCACCTTCCTGAGTAACTAGTCTGTTGCTGATCTTGTGTTATTTGGTCAGAACTGATCTTGTACCCCTAGATGGTGAGATGGTGGACAGATGTTAGAGGGGAGGGGAAGCAGGGGCGGGAGTCGTACAACCCATAAAGAATTAGAGATAATCTGAAGACCCTGTCACCTTTTAGGTATTCTCTGAAAAACTATGCAGCAATGCAGTCTCTGTTATAAACTCCTAGCACAAACCTGTAGATCGAATTTTAACATCCGGATACAACCGATGAATCCAGAATGCGTATGTTCAAGGCACACAGTGTGACGTGACATGACGTGACGTGCATACTGTGCAACAGTTTTCACAACCATCACGCCTACAAGCACAGTTACAAGACAACAGAGGCATAGAGCTCATTGTCTTATAATTGAACACCCTGTGCCCATGTAGATTAATGTGGAAGGCAACTCAATCCATCTGTGAAGAATCCCAGCTTGCCTCCTTAGAGCCCCGCACATTTGGTCTCTTGTTAATGAAATAGAACTGAATTTGAGACAAACAGGAACAAAGCAGCTGCCCTTCTTAGACACCCGTTCTTTCTAACCCATGCTTTTAAATCCCATCGCTGGGTCTCCTGATATGGTCCATACGTCATAGGCTTTGACTTGACTTTCTTCAATCTGAACTTCAGCCCAAAATCACCTGGATGAAAAACAAAGTGGCCATTGTGGATGACCCAAGATACAGAATGTTCAGCAACCAAGGAGTCTGCACCCTGGAGATCCGCAAGCCTAGTCCTTATGACGGAGGCACGTACTGCTGCAAAGCAGTCAACGACCTCGGGACAGTGGAGATTGAATGCAAACTGGAGGTGAAAGGTATGGTAGCTAAGAGCTCGTCCTTAGGCTTAAGTTAAAGGATGTGTCCTAGAGAACCTCAGAATGCAAAACCCAGACAAGATGTGGTGACTGGGCTGAATTGGTGGGGACAGACAAGACACCTGTATTCATGCTTGTTAAGATTCCTGACTATTTGGGTTAACTTGCTTTAGTAGATTTTAAAATTCTTGTTAATTAAAGGAATGTTAATTTCAGTGAATGTAAATGAATAGCATTGTGAGAATGAAGTAAAAAACAGTATTGCTTTGGTGACACAGGCCATCTGCAAATGGACGCCTAGTTAAGAGCTTATCTACCGAAACCAAAGTGAAGGAAGTCACACCATTTGCAGTAATCTGTGAAACTACATATACATACACATATACCTTTACCTACACATATATATGTAAATATACATATATACATTCATATACTAAAGAATTTTTATAGGTCTATATTCCATTTAAGAAATGTCACAACTAATGCAAGCCAAAACAAACCACATAAGCATTTATATAGGAAAAAAATTCACAAAAATTGTCATCTTAAACACGTTTCGTATTAATTGACAGTTGTTTATCCTAAAGTTTTCTTAACAACTAAATCTACTTTGGGATGCCGCGAGATATCAGACAACATGATTACGATGTCTTTTCTCTCATTCTTTATTTTATTTCTATCCTCCAATAACCAAAATATTTTATTTTCCCTGTCTATGATGAGACAATTAGAATCTAAAACTTTCAAAGATGGCTTTTTAAGTACGCACCTTATAGTCACAATAAACATCCAAGATATTTTTAAAAGAATTTTTTCCTCCTCATTTTGGTCTAAATAGAGTATAAGAAACTTCTTGAACAATGACATGCTCTCATAATGGTTCTTCCTCTTCTGGAGTATAGCCTTCCTCTTATGTTTAGTATACGATAATTCAGAATTGAGTGATGACAGATATTTCTATGCTGTAAACACAGGGCCTATGATATTCATAAAAAAAATTCCTGTTGAGAAAGCCCTTACAAATGTAACCACTACACTTAGCTGCTTTCTTAGCATTAAGTGATGATTTAGGCCACATTCATAAGTTCTCTGGTTTCTAAGCTTCTAGCTTTACATCAAGGCATTATTGATATTATCAAGGTATCATTGATAAATTTCTGTCATCCAAAAGTAAAACAGGATAACAAATCATTGAAAATTCCTACCTTGAAAATAATGAAATGTTAAGGGCATAAAATGATAGTCTCCTGAGTGATTCGGTATTTGGAGCCTTCTACACGAACAAGCGATATTATGCATGCAAATGTTTTGCAGCTCTGAGTAATCTTCTAGTAAACAGTAAAGACTGGGTTTTATAATGAGAACAATGTATTCTTCCGTAAAATCATAATAAGGTATCAACTGTAATTTCTCTCTTAATATAAGCTTTTGATCCTAAAAACAAAACTGAGACTGTTTATCGTCAGATTGTTTTCTCACAAGGGGTTACTTAAATGAGTTAAGCTATGTATTAAAAGGTAAGAATGTTAACTGAGAATAAATAAATACAGTACAAATATTCTAATTCTGCAGTGATATATCAAGGAGTAAATACCCCTGGACAGCCAGTCTCCCTGGAGGGGCAGCAACAGGTTCAAAAAGCTCACACCCCACTGGATACTTCCATTTTCCGTTCCATTCCTCTTACATGAAAACGTACTTTGCATGTAAAGCTTGACTTTCCTTGGTTGCTTTTATCTGTATTTCTTAGAAGCTCATGGCATACAGGGTATATGCCATGAACGAGGAAGGCAAATTATCCAAGAACAGTAATTAATGTAAAGCCTGTATCTTTTATCAGAAGACTTAAGTACCAGACCAGATCTCCCTGTAAAGTCAGAAAGCTACATTTGAGGAAACCTTCATTTTTACATACGACTATCAAAAAATAAATGAATAGAACAAAAGCCCTTTGGAAACAAGGACATTGACTTAATGTTTTTATTTTTTCAAATGGATAGAGATATGTGGGTCCTTGAGAATAGTTTTACAGCATAGGGACTTTATATCCATGATGGGACTTTGAAAAGGGGCACCGTAAGTCGAAGAGAGCCCACTATGTGCATTGTTGGTGGAGGATACAAAGATGGGTGTAACACTTGGAAAGTCTCATATGTAAGATTTTTTTCCCATTGCAAATTCACTGGAAGAATATCTATCCTGCTCCTCTATTGGGCAGTTTGGAAATCTTTATGGTGTCCCAATAATTTCATATGTTTATAAACTTGAAAGAAAGGAAACCTTTAGGGCCCTATGCAAAAAGTGTTACACATAAAAAGCTCTATTATATGCATATACATACCACTTGAAAGAGCTAATTAAGAGCTCCTTGGGGGCTAGGCAAACAACCTGAATTAAACTCTAACGTAGATCTGTACCTGAATTTATAGTATGTGCTTTCTGAATTTAGAGATAATGGTAGCCCTGAGGAGAACATAAAATATCAGAGTTCTTCCTCTGAAGTCCTAGCACAGTCACCAGGGAGCTTGAGTTTAAGGCTTGATGTAGGCTAGTTCCATATCATCCGTCCCAACTAGAATATTAGAAAATATACTAGTTTAATATTTATACTTGATAATTTTGCCTTTTGGAATTCCAACATATATATATGAACACTAACATTGTTAAACATTGCCTATGTTTTTCTTTTGTTGAAAAACACGATATATATATGTTGTAGGGTATTTTTTTTTAAGCTAACGGTTTGGAATCTCTTACCATGAATATTCACTAGTCAGATTAGCTTTGCCACCTATTCTAGCAAAGCGGTGATGCATATTATTAATTTTTTATGTATTAATGATCCTCTTGAAGTGACACCCTTCACTCTATTTTCCTTTTGCCCTTCACCTGACTAAGGATTAATGACGTCACCTCACCATTGTGACCATAATTTGACCTTCAACGTATACTCAACTTTGATGTCAGCACTTGATTAATGCTTACGACGTCTCTCTTTTCTTTCTCTCTCTCCCTTAGTTGTAGCACAGTAAGGATTTTTGAGTGTATATTGTCACCCAAGGTAAGCTTTCATATGGCTTTAGCATATGAAGCTTATGAATGTCATAAGCCATACCAAGCCTGTGGAGTATGGCATGATTTTCGTTCCGTAACCCAATGGAAATAGAACCTGCTAACTGTCCTCGTTTCATTTGTATTTCTGGATCTTGAAACTAACATCCACTACTGATCCGTCACACCCATTTCTTCTTGACATGCAGCAAGTTCTTGAATGCGGCAGAGCATGACTCAGAGCATTTGATGTAGATGAAAATGAATGAATGAGCCCTATGCATTCTGAATTCTTTGCATCAAGGAATGGACCTGTATATAAGTGGCATCATTTCTACCGATATGTGACGTGGTTGGTTGGTTTTTTTTTTGGAGAATGAGTTTCTCAACTTTGCATTGAAGGAGTTTTAAGAATGTTCAAACAGCATGCTGCTTTTGTCTGGTCTCGAAGTTTTTAGTAAGTGAGGCATTTATTAAAGGACAGTGCAGAGTTCTGGCTTTGTGGGTTTTTTTTTTTTTCTTGAATGACACTCTGAGGTTTGGTTGTTTTGTTTTTTAATATAACACGAATTCAGAAGGTAGGTATGAAATACTAGTTGGCATTTCATTCTCAGAAGGTATTAGTTGTAGATTTTGTAGTTTATAAATGGCCAAAGTTAAAGTGAATATTTTTTTCTTCTCCAGTAGGCTTGAATCACAATGTTCTGTGCTTAATTAAAAAGAATGTTAAGAAATGGCTCTGCTGTTGACTTACAGACTTTCAGTCAGAACCTTTCCATCACACATGGAGGGCTCCTCAAACCTCTCAAAGAGCAATGCACTTTCCAGCGGGTGGAGATTTAAACCAAGATTGAATAACAGTAGAGGAATAAATTACTATGAGTCTGCCAGGAACTTGTATTTTTTTCCCCTGAGATACTAAGAACATTATATTCCAAATGCATTAGAACCAGGAGAAGATTTCAAGTAGGGTCTGTGTGAGTCCTTGTAGCTAACAAGAACAAAAACAACCCCATTTGTAGGTAGCTAGCTCAGGAGTGTTCTCTCCGTCATCTTTCACCTAGCTGCTTTTAACGTTCCCTTTCTCCATTTTGTCTTCTCTAGGTGGGCTGTCCTTCTGCAGACTCCTCCTGCAGGGTGTACCTCCAAACATAATTGATTCATATTTGCGAGACTTACATTCTAGCAATCCTGAGGAATACTGAGGGCTGGGCATTGCCTCTATATGCACTACTGCTTTGAAATTTGATTGGAAACAGAAAGCACTTTCTGGTTTTCTCCCAGGCCCCCCACGTGTGCTCATTTTCTCTCCTCCTAACCTTGAAGAAAGAAAAAAAATATTGTTTGCACAGATTGCTTAATTAAAAATTGCAAACAAAATCTCGTGTCATCATACTTTGTTCCTATGGTCTTGCCTGGCTCACTATACCTTAGTAAAAGCCAACTGTAGAATAAGGAAAAGCCATTATTTCAATTGGTAATAGCTTCTCCAAAGGCTTCTCTCTCCCAGAGTAAAGAAATCACAATAACGGAATCACAATACCCCATAATGGGATCCTGAAAAATCCATCTCTCTTGATTACCCTTTTGCTATGTGCTCCAGGCTGGTCTCAAAGTCTAGGTGGTTGTTATGCAACTGGGAATTTCAAGAGAAAACTACTTTATAGTTAAACTTTTTTTTTTTCCTGTTCCGAGTGCTTGGTAATCTTCCTTCCTGGGTATCAGTTACAATTTGTTACTAACTTTGCTCTTATGCCTTTAACCACTCCAAAAATAATGATTGTCTCTAGGCAACCCACTAGGCTCCACAGAGTAGTTCTAGACACCTTGTGGGCGCTAACACTTTTACATGCTCAAGTTTTCTATATTCAAAATATCATAGTATTTGCCTTAATCTACATGCTTTCTTCTGTATATTTCAAATCACCTCTGGATTACTACAATACAAAACAAGCCAAATATATATATAAATGTTAAATAGTTGTTATACTGCGGTTCAGGGTATTCTGACAAGGGGCGGGGAGGACTTTCTCGCCTCCAATGTTCAGCAAACACAATTTTCTTTGAATATTTTCACTCTCCTAGCAGCTGAATCAGGAACATGAAGAGCTGACTGTTGTAATGCACAGTCCTTAGGCAGACATCTGCATTTGTTGGTGTTAAGGGTCTGGTCTTGAATACATTTTTAAAAAGAAGAGGCTTTTACACCTATAGTGGTGTCTGGTCTACACCTAAGACTTTCAGATTCCTGAATACACTGGCCAGCCTCTTCAGTCAGGAGCTTTTAAAGGTGAAGAACACAAGTTACATTGTGTCTATGCACAAGCAGAAGGCCATCTGGGCAAAGCAAACTTTTGTTTACAGAAGGGGAACCAGCAGGTTTGTTAAAGTTGTACAAGACCAGGCTGAGTGCAAAAACTCACCCTTAGCAGGCCCGTAACATTTGGAAGTCCAGCTTTGCTCTGTAGTTCTATTAAGTCCAGAGATTTTTAAAGCTATCCATCATGAAGCTATCCATCGACATAACGTGAGCCAATTCATTAGGAAAGCTATCGGAACATTAACGACTCAGGCATTTTGCACAAATGAAGTCTGGCTCATTCAGAAACACGTGTAGACTAGAACTCCTTGTATACACCAAGTAAACGACAATGTAGCAAAGCTACATTGGGCCTGTGGTCACAGCAGCTGGGCTGGCTGCCTGTGGAGAATACTGGCTGACTGATTTTGCTGAGTCACAGTCAAGCACGTGAGGGCAGATAGTCTCTCTACACCGTGCAGCTTTCTCCCAGTCTCTTTCCCCACTCATAACCTCCTTAACTGTATCTGAAGGGAGCGATGCAAACATGGCTCTGGCAGGCCTCGCCCTTCTCCCCCATTCCCTCTGCCTTGATAAGAATCTGCAGACTACTTCCCCAAAGCTGGCCCCAAAGGTCTATTCCCTTGTTTAGCCAGTTCGTCCTCCTGAGACTGGCTACCAAGGTCCAGCTGTCAAAGTAGTCAAGTCCAGCAATCCGAAGCCCTCTTTGGCTCACCTAATTAATATGCCAAATCAAAATGAAACACCTTCTCCTAACACGGGGTTTTCCATTTTTCCTTTATAAACTGCCATTTTCCTATGGGCCACGTCTTTCTCCTCTCTAACCTGAGGCAGGCCTTTCTCTGCCATGACAAATATCCCTTCCTCGTCTCTCTTGCCTTCTATTTCCTGTCTCTTATTCCTGCTCTTTGTCCCTCTGGGACAAATACATTTCGTTTGTGCTGAGAACTTAGTCTTGTGTCTTCAGCTAGACACCAGTCCCTTGAATATCTTTTACTCAATAATGTTACTTCTCTATATTGTTTGGGTCCGAGAATCGCCAAATAGTATGTGAAAGCAAAGAGTGTTTTATTCAGCTGAATTTCCTGCATGCAGGGGTCTCCCCATTTGGGAATGGAGACACCTAGTGGACTCGAAGGCCCAGCTTTTATTGTCATTTGGGTTAATTCCAGGAAGGGGTATGTGCCCTTTTACCTCGATTGGTTAGCTCTATCTCTAGGGGTCTGACTGATTCTACAATTGGTTAGGCTCTGGAGACTTCCCAGGGGGTTGCTCACTCATTCTAGCTACCTCTTCTTACTTCAGGCCAGATGTCAAGGTGTCCTCAGATTGGCTGCCCAAGGCTGTGGTTGGCTGACCACAGGTTTATAGATCCAGGTTCTCATTTCTGGGAAGCAGAAACTTAGGCCTAGTCTTCGAAACTGCCAGTTTGCAACCTGTCATGGAGTCAGCCTGGCTTTGTCTGACTCAGCCCTCAGTCCTTAGACTTTGCAGAACTCCAAGAAAGAAAAAGGCTATTTTGAAACTCTGAACAACAAAAATGTCAGAAAGTTGCTGCCATCAGTTTTTTTTTCTATAACTTTGCTATAATTAGGTTTAAATGTCACTCCATTAAAGAAAAATTATGACAAGAATTTACTAGATTTGGGGGGGTGGCGACGACAAGAATTCATTTAAAAATTTGAAAGATCATACTTATTAGTTTTAAAGGCCTAATAAAGGCTTTGTCTAAGTTAACATGGAAATAGTAAAAAGTTCTAAGAAATGTTGAAATGAGATAATATGTTCTTAACTATTCACTTTGAAGTTGAGGTTGGAAACAAGACTCAGTTCAGCCACTGAGTTATTGATAGCCTTCTCTGCACATGATGTCGGCTCAGAACTTACAAACTTAAGGTTCATATAAACAGGGAGGGTATAGAGTGCATATATGGAATCGAAGTTGGATAATGTGTTTATATATTTGTTAGAATTAATGTACAGGACAAGGTATGTTGCTTTCTTTTTCTGGAGCAAATGTGACTCTGAGTTTCCTAGTTACCAGGGGAACTGAAAAATCCTCTGACCTGTGTGGAGATAAAGCCAAAGGTTCTCTGGTCAGCTGTGCTCTTTCCTGGCGCTTAGGACAAAGAATAAAGGAAAGTCCTCTGGTCTTTAATCCACACTGGTGATTGCATGGCTTATTAAAAGCAAGCCATTGTAAGAAGTGTGACACCAGGTTATTCCGGCCTGGACGGCTATGGCTTCCGCATTGTATTAGGATCTCCAAAGACACA
Source organism: Grammomys surdaster (assembly GCF_004785775.1). Lineage (NCBI taxonomy): Eukaryota > Metazoa > Chordata > Mammalia > Rodentia > Muridae > Grammomys > Grammomys surdaster. The sequence continues at coordinate 137,840 of NW_021605377.1, read as the reverse complement.
GAGCCAATAAAATTAGTAGATAGATTAGATTGTTAGACTGGATAGATAAATGAGTGAATTCTATGAAGAGACTGAGACTAAAAGCATTGGTTTTGAATTACAGCGACTCGGCATGCATAGTTTTCTGTTTACGAGGTGGACACCTGGGAAACTCGACAGTATAGTTGAAAGCCTGGGAATAGGAAGGCTGGTGGGATAGATTCCATCCTGCATTGGAAAGCCAGAGAGCCAGGAGTTCCTAGAGTCCTTCCTGGAGGATGTCCAACCACACGGAGACGGCTGTCTGCTTTACTCAGCCTACCCATTCAAATTCTAAGATGTGTTTAAAACACTGGAAATGTTACCTAAGAATCTCTGTGGCATTATGATGCCCAACTGTGGCAGGATATTTGATCGAACTGTGAACCCCGAGATTGTGTTATTTACTGTGGTGTGGCTCAGCCTTAGCACAAACTTACAATCCAAGAACTTTCTGCTTTAATATTGCAAACAGGATTAAATAAAGTCCACCGTAGGTTGAAAGGCAGAGTAAGCAACCAGTTGACAGGAGATGAACATAGGATTATTAAGAAAAAAACAAAAACAAAAACAAAGAGTTAGAGGGAGTCAGGAAGACGGATAGAGAGACACACAGGAAGTACAAGGGAGGGACATTGAGCTGGAAGGAGGTATTTTGAGCTGAGCGTGGGAAAAGGGCATTGCTGCTGGGACATTGGCCAAGGAGGAATGTCAGCTGGGAGCTTTCTCTGCCTCTCAGAGCTAACATGCTTTCATCCCAGCATCTGGCTCCTGAGTCTTCTTTGGTAGAACTGAATGATTTGAGATTTTGTTCAAAACAAAACACACCCAGTTCCATTACCATACAAAATTGACTGCCATAGCCTGTCACATGTTAATTTTATGTGTGTTCCTTTGGAAAGATTATGACATTTCTGCTACTCAGTAGAATTTGCCAGAAAGGACCTCCAAATTTTCTAGAGTTTCACTCTGGGATTCTCAAGGCATAGATAGATAGCTTCCTCTACAGGTCAGGGGGTCCTCGAATCCATGCAGACATTCCTGCTGGCAATGCTTCTCATGACCCCTTTTTTCTTATAGAGTATATTTCTTGGGTCTATTTCTTGGGACTTTTCTCTGGATGCAAATTCACACAAGAGTACCTCATAGCCAACATACTCACTCCAAGGACAAAAGTTTGACCTAGAGTCACCTGTGTGCCAGGAAGCTGGGGACAGAGATGTGACTAGAATTTGGCCGGAGATTTGAGCACCAGAGCCCTTCGAGTGTGGTTACATATAACAGTTGACTAAAATAAATGACACCTGTTGTGGCCCCTTATTTATGTGAGCTCCAGTTAGTCAGTCTTCTTGCATCAAAGATTCAGGTTCCTGCTACAAGACTTTGTAAAAATCCTTCACAATTAAATGTCGATAAGAGATTAGAGAGGAAAAAAAAAAAAGGCCGGGCAGTGGTGGCGACTTTAATCCCAGCACTCGGGAGGCAGAGGCAGGCGGATTTCTGAGTTCGAGGCCAGCCTGGTCTACAGAGTGAGTTCCAGGACAGCCAGGACTACACAGAGAAACCCTTTCTCGAACCCCCCCCCAAAAAAAGAGAGAGATTAGAGAGACAGATTCTAAGAGTTGCCAGTGCTTTCTTAAAGTTGTCTGGTGATCTCTCTGTGTTCCCAGAGGTACTGCCTGAACAATGAAGTTACAATGGACAAGCTACCAGAACATATGTAGAACTAGGACACAACAGTGCATAGAGCATTGGGTGACTCAAATATGTCATTCAGGGAACACTGTCCCACTCCTATGATCCTACATATCTACCTTTTCTCCTGAACCAATATTGACATTACTTCAGTTTCCCAAGGCAAGTGATTCATGCCCGGCTTCCTTCTTCCTTCACCTGCATTCTAATCTTGCCCAGGAAAACATCTAAGATATTACATACTAAACTCTACATGCTAGCCTAAATTTTTAAAGTTAATTAAAACGAGTAAGTCGAGCTCACCCACAGCTCCGCTGCAAGGAAAAAATTTGTAAATTGTAAGGCAACCTTCTTGGAGAATTATGATAAAGGGTCATTGGAAGGGAGCCATGTTTCAAAATAAACCGTCATATGACCATCTGGGAGATTCCAGGGATGAAGGAACCAAGAAACTGTCTTCTGCGGGTCACTGAATGGGATGCCTCTTCCAGCCCACTGGATGTCCACTGGGGCCACGGTGAATTCAGTTCCTATTTCTGCACTGGAAGGTGCCATTGAGAGATGACCGCAGGGGTGACCGCCTGCGGGGGTGATAGTGAGGAGAACCCTTTAGCTAGGGCTATTTTTATTCTCTTCCTAGCTGCTCATAGCCAGAGCACCACACAACATCCCTACAGCAGGAGCAGTCCAGTGAGCTTTCCTAAGTCAGTTCACGCTTTCAAGTCCTCCTAGTGACAAACACCAACTGTGGCCAAATCCATCTCTGAATAATTCCTCCTTTAAGAAGTTAAGCTCCGAGAGAGAGAGAGAGAGAGAGAGAGAGAGAGAGAGTTTTTAACAGCCAACAGCACACAGAAATGCTCTCCAGCAGGAGGAGGGGGAAGGACAGATTAATGCTCTTGCTATTTGCACAGAGGGAAGGGCACTCAAGAGCCTCCAGAGAAACAAAGCCAGAAATAATGTTGCCAGGCAAGGAACTGAAAGAGGAAAGAACAGAAAAGAAAGAGGCTCTTGTCCACCTGCCATACAAGCATTAACCCAGCCATGGCTTCTTAACCCTTTCCGGCAGGGGAACTCATCTTTGCGAGTATCTGTGAAGACCTATCTTCACCTGTCCTGACTTAGTCAAAACAAATTACCAACAACATATGCACTTTTTAATATTGAGACATTGCCCTTCGCAGATATTCCAACGGACGTCGGTTTTCTTCACACATATTGTCAATGTGCTGAAGGTTTCCTAGCCTGAGAGGCGAAGTGTTATCGCAGAAAAAATTTCAACTACCACCATAACCCAGGTCTCCAAAATAGACAGCCATTGTTCTACAAGTAGATTATGTAACTGGTACAGTATATGTCTTTTAAATATGTGTAAAATTAAAAAAAAAACAGAATAAAATATAAAAATTTAAATACTTGTGTCTTTCTTCTATCTAAATCTTTAGTGTCTTAAAAAGATCAGGATTGGTTGCTGGGCGGTGGTGGTGCACGGCTTTAATTCTCCACTGGAAGCAGAGGCAGGTGGCCTACATAGTGAGTTCCAGGACAGCCAGGGCTACATGGACAAACTTCTGTCCTGAAAAACCAAAACAACCAACAACAAACCCCCAAAACATCAGCACTGGGAAAAACAGAGTCTAGTTGTTTTTTATCTAGAAGTCTTCTCTCTTTATCCCCTCCAGCTGCGGCCTAAGGGACTCGCTCAGAGTGGCATCTCCACTAGATCTAAGGCAAGGAGCTCGGACCCTTCATTACAAAGGGTGACTTGATGACCCCACCTGGCCACCTGGGACGTCTCAGAAATGAACATCCTCAGCTGCTTCCGCAGACTTACAAATTTACAAATCTGCATTTCAGTGAGATTCTCCAGTGACCTCTATTCCCATTCAAGGGGGCAGGTGGGAGGGCAGGCTTCAGCACTTTATCTAATTTTGTGTACTGATATGTACAAGGAGTCTCTCCCTCTCCCTCTCCCTCTCCCTCTCCCTC
>NW_021605377.1:80620-129138 GCF_004785775.1 Grammomys surdaster | reverse complement strand
CCCTCTCCCCCCTCCTTCTCTTTTCTTCCCCTGAAGGAGTCTATTTTCCTTATGTTTAAAGTTTTCAATTACTATATATTTTGCATAAAACAATGAATTTCATTAGGATATTTTCATACATGGATGTCATATACTTAATGCACACATACATATACATATTGATCATACATTCCTCATTATCTGATCATCAACACCAACTCTTTGCCCCTTCTGCTGGTCTCCTTTTTAAAGATCTCTGCTCTCTCTCTCTCTCTCTCTCTCTCTCTCTCTCTCTCTTGCGCTCTCTCTCTCTCTCTCTGTGTCTGCCATGTGTGCAGGAGTCCATAGAAGCCAGAAGAGAGTCTCTTGGATTCCCCTGGCTAGAATTACGAGTAATTATGAGCTACCCAATGTGAGCGCTGGGAGCTAAATTCTGGGTCTCTGGAACGTATCAAGGACTCTTAACTGCTGATCCATCTACCCAGCATCCAGTCCCCCTCTTAAAGGAAGAATTCTGCTAAAAGTATCCCTTTGTCTTGGTTCCTTTAAACATGACTGTGACTAAATAAATGCCTTACAGAAGCAATTTAAGGTCCATGTGTTGGGGGTGGGGGGTTTCGGCTCACAGTCTCATGGTGGGAAAGACTTGGCCCCTTCCTGATGGCGGGAGCATATTTTGAAGGCTACTTAGATCTTGGCAGATCAGAGAAGTATATTCTGGCTGGAACAGGAAATACATACATAGCTTTCAAACCCAACTCGAGGAATTCACTCCTGTTAGGTAGGCCATACTGCCCAAAGGTCACACAATATCCCTAGAGCGGTGCCATCAGCTTGGGACCAAGTGCCCCAAACTAAGTCTCAGGGACACATTGCAGATCCACACCATACCATCCCTCTCAGATAGTCTAAATAATGACCCAACTAGACACCCAAATGTGGCTTAATCCCCTCTTTATAAAATCCCAAGGCTACAAGGCAAGATTTTAGGCAGTCCATGTTGCTAAAAAAGAATTTTTTAGGGGCTGGAGAGATGGCTCAGTGGTTAAGAGCACTGACTGCTCTTCCAGAGGTCCTGAGTTCAAATCCCAGCAACCACATGGTGGCTCACAACCATCCGTAATGAGATTCAATGCCCTCTTCTGGTGTGTTTGAAGACAGCTACAGTGTACTCATAAATAAAGTAAATAAATCTTTAAAAAAAAAAAAAGAATTTTTTAAGTGTTCCTTAAAAAATTTTCCCTTTAGGATTCCTCATAGCATACTGTAGAAAACATTTTAGCACAGTACAATGTGAACCCAGAAAAGGATCATAAATTTTTAAAAATGATTTAAGGATATAAACAAGACTGAGGGCTAAGAACTGTGTCTAGGGGAGATGCGTCTCTTTAACCCTCAATTACTTTTGCAATTTCAGATAAAAAACACAGTTGCCACATCTCTGGGGGTTTGTTGTGAAATTTTGCTTTTTTTCTGATCTTGAACAGGACACTAAGTATTTCTAGAGAATGGAGCAAAGGTTTTTGTCGATTTATCACTGAATACTGCATATCTGCCTACCTACATAAAATGTGACCTTTGGGATCTCAAAGTACAAGACTGTTAGGACAGGTCAAAGTAAATGCAATAAAAGCAAGTGTGTACGGGGCTGGAGAGTCGCCTCGGTGGTTAAGAGCACTTGCTGTTCTTGCTGAAGATCTGGTTCAGTTCCTAACACTCACATGGCAGCTTACAGCTACATGTAACTCCAATACCAGGAGATCCAACAGCAGCTTCTGGCCTCCTGGTGCACGAGGCATGCGCATGGTACACATACAGATATGCAGGCAAGCACTCAGATGTATAAAGGAAAAACAATATCTTAAAAAAAAAACAGTGTTTACACAACAGGAGCCTGCAATCATTAAAAAAAAAAAAATTCAGTCAGAATTGTGAACAGCATATTTTGCAATCTAGCCAAGAGCATCCTTTTAAGAAGTCACTATCATTTCAATTGTGTGTATTTACTGGAGATGATGTGGAATTCTGATGCTTGTAAGCAATGTACCACGCATGTTCAAACTGGGGTCGTGTGGATATGTTGATTGAAGCCATGCTTTTTTCCCCCAAACTGGTAAAAACTGGGTTTTGAAGTTCAGGTACAATTGTACCTACCTTGGTTGCCTGAAACTATGTAACATTTTGGGGAACTTTGGCTTAAACATGAAGGTTGGAGACAAATCTGAAACGTGAGTACAAGTTCTACAAAAGAACAGAGAGAAGAGCAGTCACGGACTCCAGAGCTCGCCCTTCGCTGCGTTATTGTGCTTCTTATCCGGGAAGCTAATTCTTTATGTGCTCTTAAAGGTCAATTATAACGGCACAAATCTACACAACACATGGAAGCCAGGCTGCTCAATATGGGTAAAGGTAAGTCCCCATCTAAGGCTTTTTACATGTTGAGTATCCCTTACTGAAAATAACTGGGACAAGAAGTTTTGGGGGGGTTGATACTTTTCAGACTTCAGGTTATGTGTGTGTCTGTACAAAATGAGAAATCTTGGCACTAGGAACCAAGCCTCAACACAAGATACATTAGTGTTTCATACTCGCCTCACAAACTGTCTGAGGGTATGCTCACACAGTTTTCCTCTTCTTGGCTAACATGTCTTCTGACATCAGCAATGGAATATTATACTTGCAGCATCAAGTCACTGTAAGTTTTGGATGCTCGCGCATGTCAGACTTCCAAAGTAGTAATGTTTAATTTGCACTTCATGTGAAGTATTAGGTCGCATTCTACAGTAACTGGGATTAAAGGCTCTGGGACAAGATTGTGCCACTCATAACCTAGCTCAATACCATACTGGCTGCATGTGTAATTGTGGACAAAAATTTGAGCCTAGTTATGATATTGAACCTGTAAAATGGAGGGTGTCATTAACATGGAGTCATCAATAGGCTTATCCTGTTGTGAGCTAGGATAATGACTAGCATTGTTAGATACACTCATTGACTACGGAAGAAGAGACCACGGGATCATAAGGGCCAGAGGGCAGGGAGGACTGGATAGAAGCCATGTCTTCTGAGAATGACATGACAACTCTAACTCATGAAGTCACGACAGCTGTGGCTGCCTCCACAAAACATGCATAAAATCAAGCCGGTTACCATTCTAGAATGGAGGAAGAAGGTGTTCCCTACTCCTCATTCCTGAGGGGAGGGGACAGCTGAAGGCTTCAAGGCGAGGGGGGAATCAGCTTTCTTTAAGGATGTGGCCTTTATCTAGCAGGTTGACCATGATGCACCGGATGGAGCACTCACCACGCTTCCTTTCATATGCAAGACAAATTCACAAACTGGACTTGATGGGTTACAAAACCCAATAATAATAAAGAGGACATGAAGCCAGTGAGGTTAGGAGACAGGGGTGGCCTTGGGAGGAATTAGGGAGAGGAATAAAGGGTTAATATGATCAAAGTATATCATATGAAATTTCCAAAGAATTAATAAAATAGTATCTTTTTTAAAAAAGTGTATAAAAAATCAGAACACAAGCATGGCTGAAGTGGGGAGATGGCTCTCTAACATGTACCCCCTCATGACAATTCGTTGGCCAGCTAACAACTTCATTTAGTTCTCTTTGCAATTAGGTGTCACGCTCACATGGCAGGGTTCTGTCAGTAATGAGGAATGAAACTTTGGGTGACAGCCTCAAAGCCAGGAAGTTCGGCTCCCCTCCCTTTCCCACTTTCCAAAAAGTTGTTTGAGAGTCCTGATCACCTGTTTTTGACCAGGACAAGGACAATACCCTAAAGGTAGCAGACAATGAAATCGAAGAACAGTGTCTCTCCACGCTGAGCGTTTGCAGCAGCTCTCCATAAAGACATTATGCTGGGCAAAATGAACTTCTGTCTCATTCAAGCTGTTGTAGTTTACCGAGAAGTCGCCTAAAGCAATTGTCGATACCTTCTGAGCATGCTGTGTGCCCCTTTACAACTATAGCCCATTGGAAGAGGCCAAGTGTAATTCCTTGTAATCAGAGCTACTCAGGAGGCTGAGGCGGTTGGTTCAAGGCCAGTCTAGGCTACATAGCAGGATTCTGTGTCAAAATCAAAGCAAACAAAGGACTGAAGATAAAGCTTAACAGGGTCGAGCAAGGCGCTAGGTTCAAAGTCCGTGAGCAAGATAAATAAAGCACTAGAAATAGATAAAGTAAGTGCTGCCAATTTCCCCCACCTGCTCCTGCCTGGAGAGTGAAGGCCTGAAGACCCAGCTGGCACTTTTCTTTTCTTTTCTTTCTTTCTTTCTCTCTCTCTCTTTCTTTCTTTCTTTCTTTCTTTCTTTCTTTCTTTCTTTCTTTCTTTCTTTCTTTCTTTTTGTTAAAAGGCCAGGTAATGAAAATTCAAGACTTTGTAAGTCATCTTGTGCTACACCGCCTCACCCCTGTCGGAATAAACACGGCTATAGTTAGATTACAAGCAATTTAAATTATATCAATTCCAACATCATAAACATTATTCTTTGATTCCCCCCCACCCCCAGTAATTTAAAAATGTAAGATGCATACTTCTGTAGTGTGCTGTGGAGAATGACTTGGGAAGCTGTCCTTTGAGCCGAAGGTTGCTAACTGGTCCTCAAAATACGGTGAGGGAGAATGTATCTGATGATGTATGTTGCTTAATCCAAGAATCCAGGAAGTACTTTCCAGGTTTCTTATGCGTTAGAAAGGTGCATACAGATCAGACCCATTACGGGTAGATTCAGTGGGCAGCCTATGTCTATTAGGCAATAGTACATGGTTATGACAGGGTGCCCCCAGTCCAAACGGGTGCATTGTGAAGTAAGGAGCTGATGACCTTCCATTATGTGGCAATCAGTCTTCTCCACTGAAGAAACTGTGAAACTGGCTTAGATTTGTCTGTACTCCAAGGAAGGGCGAGTCTAAAAACAGCCACCACGATGAGTGTCAAGCGGTCTGAAAAAACAGGATTTGGGTTTCAAACATTCAGTTCCCCTTTGAGGACAATATTTCTAAGATCTGGGGGGGGGGTTGTTTGTTTTAAAACCTCGCCGTCTGATCCCACAGTGAGGATTAACTAAGTTAATATGCGAAGGGGCCTTTGTATATTCCCTCCATGGTGCTTGAGTGTTTTCTGAACAGTACATACATGGTGACCACTCCAGCGTCTCAGTAGGCGACATCTTCTTGATAAATAAAAGGCCGGAGCATAGACACACTAGTCAAGAGTTATATCTACCAACCAGCAGAAAACCCAGCTCAACCAACATCCAGGCTAGCTAGGCGTCGTCACGGAAACCTGAGCAAAGGCTGGAGAGAGAGGAAGGCGAACCCTCCAGCCCCAATAGAAAAGTCACCGTGCCAGGGCCAGCACTGCCCTCGACCAGTGTCTGAAAGCGCAGGCTGCGTGACCCATCCCGGGCGCCGGGAGCCAAGTTCACTGAAGCCCCGCCCCGGTACCGCCCCCCGCCTCGCCACCGCCCGCGAGCTCGCTGAGGCCCCGCCCCCCGCGGCCCGGTCCCGCCCCCGCGGCCCGCTGCAAAGTGAGTCCCACCGGCGGAGCTGGCCTGGGCGCTGTGCCCTCGCTCGGCTCTCTCCGCCCCCCCGGCGCGGGCCGCGGGCTGCGCTGGGTCGCGGCGGGCCCCGCAGGCGGCCATGGCGGCGGGCGCCGGGGCCAGGCCAGCGCCGCGCTGGGTGAAGGCGCTAGGCGAGCCGCTCAGCGCCGCGCAGCTGCGGCGGCTGGAGGAGCACCGCTACAGCGCGGTGGGAGAGTCGCTCTTCGAGCCGCCGCTGCAGCTTTACTGGACCTGGCTGCTCCAATGGATCCCGCTCTGGATGGCCCCCAACACCATCACCCTCATCGGCCTCGCCATCAACCTGGTCACCACACTAGTGCTCATCTTCTACTGCCCTACGGTCACGGAGGAGGTAGGGCTGGCCGCCCGCCGGTACTGTCCGGAGCCCTTGGGCCTCCTTCGGAGACGGCGTCACTATAGGCGTCGGTGGAGCGGGGAGACCCTGTGTAGTGGAGCATCCTCTAGGTCTTGGAGGGAGGTGCGGACGCGACCAGACCGCTGTCCCCTGGCAGTGTACATTTTCAGCCTCCCCGGGGGCTCCAGGGAGACTGTCACACCACTACCCAATCCTGTGACCATTCCGAGCTTCCCTGGAGGGGGCTGTCAAGGTCACTGCCCCAGCCCTGCCTGCACACTTCATCCCTGGGGCCATGGGACCACCAGCCCATATTTCGCACACTGGGGATTAAACACCTACATCGCCATGCAGGCAGAACTTGTGGATGGGTTGGGTAAAGTGCCTTTAGCACTTTATAATTCTCTGTTTCTCAAAGGTGGTGCCTAGTGATCCTGAAATTACTAGTAGGACTGATCAAAGATAAGTTATTTCTGGATGGTAACTTCCTCGTTGCTTCGTTGACTTTTTCATGAAAAACAAGCAGGGTGTAGGTAACAGTCCTTACAGTTATCTAGACTTAGAGATTATAAAAGCCAGCACATTTTATTAGTTGTAATTATATCTCTCCTATGTGTAAAGTAAGAATATTAGGTAACGTGGGCCTTGGACAGTGGTGGTCAGAAGTGGTTCCTTCACTGTACAGGATAACATCGCTCTGGAGATTCCATGACATGACTTTCTTTACGCTCTCTCTATAATTACGTGTAAATATAGAGCGTGAACATGCACAAACGCGAGATTCGGGGTTGGATAATACCGTAGAAATAGTTCATGCTCTGCATCCATGCAAACACTTCATTTTTAAGGGCTTAGTGCAGTTCTAAGAATAGTTTCTGGCAATTTTGCTTTATTAAATGGCATGGCTCGATAAAATTGAGATCCAGGTTGATCCAGCTGTGAAGGATACATTCTTTTTGTTGAATCTGTGGACGTATGAAAACTTAGGCGCTTTGTATGATGCAAGTATGAATGTGAAGGGCGCTCACATTGGTTGAGGGGTTTACCCTTATCAACCTGAGGTTGTTGGTGAGTTTTCCCTTCCTAGGGTGGCCTTTCTGCCATCTTGGAATTCCTTCTTGCCAGCCTGAAGTAACAGCGGCATGTTTTCACAAGAGGAAACTGAAGTCCACAAAGGCTTAGTGCCTTTGACCTAGCTTGGAAGTTTTTGAATTTCAGACTTGAGGAATCAGAGTGCCCTTTCACACACTGTGTATACACATGCCAGACTAGAGACTGAACCAGGGCCTTTAACATGATAGCCAGGAAGGCCCTGCCATGGAGCTTAGATTAGCTCCTCTATTCTTAATTTTGAGATTGGGCACCCTTAGTTGATCAGGCTGACCTGGAACTCAGCTATGCACTTACTTCTAGAAGGTGATTGAGAGCAAAGGGAAGTAGATCAAAAAAAGCTGTGGTTTAGTTTAAGTGTCTATAATGGTGCTCCAAAGTTCGTTGCAGACCATCCTTTCTGCTTAGGGAATCTTCCCTGTACTTCAAGGTGAACAGTTTGCTATGACAGGGATTCTTCCTCTTGTCCTTCCCTCCTTCACTTACACAATTACCTACCTGTCTTTCAGTGTCCAGTTCCAGCTGTTTCCCTTAACACTACTACCCTACGAACTTTTGTCTTCTAAGTCAAAAAGTCTGGATCTCCCAGACTCCCACAATCCTGAGAGTGTGGTAACTAACAGCCACAGGCTGTTTCCTGCCTATCAGGCACTGTTCGGAGCTGTTCTCTTATCTCAGTCTCTTTGTCTCATGAAGAAGATAGTTACTATCCTCCTCTTCATAGATTCTGTGAAGGGAAGAGAAATTATCTTCCAGAATTAGAGAGCTTTTAAGTGAGGGGACTAGGATTCCAAACCAGAAAGCCGTGTTTCTGCTGCCACAAGCTTCTGTAGCCATCCAGTCTCTGTTTCTTTTTGTTATGTGTAGTCTTGCTGAGCAGGACAGCTGTACCAGATTTCAACTGGTGACACAGTGTCCTGCATAGTGTTTGCTAACTGGGTGTATGAGCAAAACAGCACAGTGTAATCTTGAGAGATGGCTTCCTCAGCTCCCACTTACCTTTAACCGTTCCTGAATTAAATATTTACCTGTTTGGTCTGAGCATAAACAAATGTTAGTAAATGGTTAGACACCCCTCACCTCCCCACACACACACTTGATGAAGGATTTACTGAATTCGAGTATATGATCCTTTGGGTTCCAGTCCTTGACTATCTCTTGCCAAAGTAGAATCATAGATTCTTAGGATATCAAAAGATCCCAGAGCCTATTTAATGGACTTATTAAAAGTGTATGTCTGATAACTTGGTGATTCAAAGCTAGTTCTAGTTCCAGGCTTCTAGGGTTACCGGAATCAAATATCTTTGCTCCTAGGCACTGAGGTACCAGTGTTTAGGAGACTAAGCATTGTGAGAAAAGAATCAGGTTTATAGAAAAGCCGGCCCTGAAGGAGCTGGAAGAGCTGCTTCCTCGAAGCTCCAGTTTCCTTTCTAGGGAGTCTCCATGGAGAGAAGGGGGCAGTGAAGCCAGGCTTAGCAGTCTTGGCCAGCCAGGGTCTGTGTGCTCTCCAGAGCATGGTGACCAACTTGCACCTTCTCCTTCCAGTAGTTACTAAGGAAGAGTGCTGTAAAGCCATCTGGGTTCTGGAAATCTAAAGAAAGAGTTAGAAGTTAGCATATAGGTGGGGGCTTCTTGTTATCCAAAGGTTTATGGAGGTGCAAAAGGGCAAAGGGGGGTGGCGAGTCCCCGCTCCACAACCGTTCTCTACTACAGATTGTTTCCTTGGCTTTGTTGGGAGGAGGGGAAGGGCTAATATAAGCTAATATAAGTACTTACTTTGATCTTTTCTCCCTACCTTCTTAATCTGTGCGTTTACATTCATGTTAGTGACTCTTTCGAGGGCACTATATAGTCACATTCATATTTATTTAAACTAGGTTTAATTCTTTGAGATATTTATTTATTTATTTATTTATTTATTTATTTATTTATTTATAACCAGCTCAATGCTTTGTCAAGCACCGTTTGGCAAGGCACGAGTCTTGTAATGGAGTGGCCTCTCTTACTAAAAGAAAATATCCATTCCCATCTGCTAGAAGGTGAAGAAAGTTCAGAAAGTAGGGAAGAGACTGGGATGAAGTGAACTATGGCCCCAGGATTTAATGTTACCGCTGGCACCTGGGAGCAGAGGTTTCCATACATTCTGCAGCCGAGGTGCCTCCTGGTCTCCTTCCGCTGCCCAGATGCACCTACCAGAGACCTTGTCAGGAGCCGGCTTTCCTGTGTGATTTGTTTCCGCGGCTTTGGTGACTGCACTCTAACTAATCTCTATGGAATATGCTGCCCCTCCCATAGACGTACGTCTGCATCGAGTATTGACAGCACGTGACATTGTGATAAATAGGAAGAATTATGCATTCTGCTCTTGTTTCATTAGACGGGCATAGTCGCTGACCTCTCTCATTTTATTGAGTTAGAGAACAGAGCATCTATTGGGCATCTGATGCATTTGATTTACCAGTAGTAGATTTGGGGTGGGAGTTGCCTCCTCCTCCTCCTTCTTCTCAGCTCCCCTTAGCATTTCAACAAGAACTCCAGAAGTCCCAAAGATGGGGAAAGTAATTCAGGACTCTTCAAAACAAAGAGAAAAAGAAAGGCTGCCTTTCAAAGGACTGCTCAGATCTCAGCAAACCCTTGGTCTTGGAGTACCTGGCCGAGTCCCTTCCTGAGTAGTGTATGAGTGTCTTTGCCCGTGCTCCTAGCTGCTGTATTTCGTAGAAATGAGTGTGCTCAACTCATTGCTAGTGTGTAAACTGAGCTGAGGCCAGAAGTCCAGGGGGAAACCAATGAGTCCCTGGGGCTGTTCTATTTGGCCAAGGATGTTCTCCTTCCTGACCATTCACCTACCCTGGAGGAAAATTGCCTTGGGAACAAGGAAGTGCCCTGTTTGTCACAAGCTCCCAATAAACTGTGTGTGTACGCATGCGTATGCACATATGTGTCTGTAGATCAGAAGTCAATCTCCAGTGTGATTTCTCAGGACCCCCCCCCTCTTGTTTTTTGAGACATGATCTCTTACTGGGTTTGGGGACTCAGCCTAAGCTGGCTGGCCAGTAAGCCCCAGAGGTTTCCTATCTCTGGGTCCCCAGCACAGGGATTATAAACAACTTTCTTTTTATGTGGGCACAGAAGACTGAACCTCAGGATAACTCGAGCAACTGATACCCACTGAGCTGTCTCCCCAGCCCCCAGCACAGTGTTTTAACACATCACAGGCACATAGAATAAGTGAGGGAAGCTACAGAGTGAGGCATTTAGTTATTTCTAATTGGTCTGTTTTCCCGAGCCAGGATAGCAGTCTACTGGAGACACTGCAAGTTGTCTTAAAAAATCCGAGCCTCACTGGACAGGACGTAAAGCCACGGTGAGCAGCATCACATCCTTCACACACACAGCCTGTCTCTTCACATTTCCTTCTTTCTTAACATTCAGAAATGCAGTTTCCATTTTCATGAGAATGTCAGCTGAAGTATGGATGCTATTAAACTCTTACCAGCTGACACAATAGTGGCTCTGAGAATCCCTTTGCATTTGTGTCAGTTCGCCCATGGCCATTTAAAGCAAAGAGATCCTTTTTTTTTTATAAAAATTCAGAAACCAGAGAACGTACAGTTCTAGTGTTTCCTAAATGTCCATTTCAGAAGACTTTTGGGGTATTGCCTATTCTAGCATGATTGGTTAATCTAACTCGTCAATAGGACTTAGGGTCTTTGGGGGTCTTTGGAATGTGTCTGAGACTGTTTCCAGGGAGCTTAACTGAAGAGTGGAGACTCTTGAATGTGGGTAAGCAGTGTTTCATGGGCGACTGGATTGAAAAGGGAATCAAAGTGAACACCAGCATGCTCTGCTTCCTGGCTGTGGGGCAGTGTGGCCAGTGTTCTCATAACCCTCCTACCATGCCTTCCCACCACAGTGGATTGTGTCACTACCTAAACCACAAGCCAAAATAAATCCTTCTCCTCTGGTTCTTTGTCAGACATTCTATGACAAGAAAATTAACAACTGTGGGAAATCAGTACCAAGGAGTGGGTCCATTTCTTAATGACCTTGATCATATGGTTCACAGACTTTTGAACTTTTATGGGAGGGATATGGAAGACTTTGCAGTTGGGCTAGAGAAGACCCAGAATGATGTAAACGGTGTATCAGGCTATTCTGCTGGGAGTTGGTAAGACCAAGAGGAACATAGTATAGGCTGGCTCATGAGGTCTCAGAGGGGGAAAAAGATTTTTAGGACCAATCATGTAACTCTTTGGTAAACCATCTGACTGAATCTGCCAATGATCTAAAACTTTGAGTGAGGCTAAGTCAAAAAGGAGTGGACTGAGTTGTTTAGTATAGCAAATTTAGAGATAGCATGACACCCAAGCTGTGACATGGTCACCGTGACCTTCTGACAGCTCTGGAGTGAGAGAGCAGACGAAGTGGGTGCAAAGTGTGCCTACAATCCTTACAGAGGCTTCTGACACTCTCACAAGACAACCGGTTTCCAAGACAACCAGTTTCCCTCAGGGCAAATCTTATATATAAGGGGCAAACCTTATCCCAGAAGCCTCCAACTTGTGACACTTCCTGTTCATTTGAAAAGGAGATCCTGAATTGAGAGTGTCACTATTTTTTACTAGGTCAACTTTAACCATTAGGCTCAAAAACATAGACTCATTCTCAGTTTTATATGTATAAAATCTTAGATATGCTGCATTAACTATTTTTTCAAACTACACTAAGTAAGTTCCTAATTGTTCAGACAAAAAGATCACCGTGAGTCTCCTAATGTTATCTGGAAGAGCCAATAATAGAATAACAATAATTAGCACCAACAGAACTCCTTTCCTGTTCTAGATACTTCCATAAGCACTTCTTGTATAATAATTCCTTAATTCTCAGGAGACAGTGATTGTTTCTTTTCTTTTTTTTTTTTTTTTGAGACAGGGTTTCTCTGTGTAGCCCTGGCTGTCCTGGAACTCACTCTGTAGACCAGTCTGGCCTCGAACTCTCGAACTCAGAAATCCAAATCCGTCTGCCTCTGCCTCCTAAGTGCTGGGACTAAAGGCGTGCGCCACCACCGCCCGGCTTTTTTGTTTGTTTGTTTGTTTGTTTGTTTGCTTTTTATTGATTCTTTTCTTTCTTTTTCTTGTGTTTGGAGACTGACTCTCTGGGAAGTTAAGTAATTTTTCATCTTCACCCCCAAGTGGCACAGCAAGGGTCTGGGTGCACATAGAATCCAGAAGAAATCCTGGGAGTGGGTTCTCTCCTTCAAAGCCATTACTGCAAACTGATCCTGGGCGGGTTAATTAGAAAGTCACTCGGGTTTCTTCATCTAGATATGACCTCATGGATCATGTATAGCAGATGTCACAAACCCAACGTCTGAAAGTCATGTTACAGAATCTAGAGTGGAAACATGCCATGCAGTCAATGTGACCTAGCAGTTTGATTCAGAGGATGATGCAAAGACTGTTGTCCAGAGAGTCCAGTGCTTGCAAGTCTAAATCATAAGTGAAGTCTGTCCAGTGAGCAGGTGTGTAAGTGTTGCTTAGCATCTGTCCTGTCTCCTTCCTATTCTGCACACACTTAAGGATGCCCAGGATTAGTAACTGTTCTCTGCTCACAGTTAGTTTTGACACAGCCAGTTACACACACTCTCCCTCGTATCTCTCGGGTGCTTAACTTCCCTCCATATGACTTGAATTATGATAAGTGGGATTTTTCATAATACAGATTTAGCTTTATGATATGGGTGTCTGTTTAGGAAAGAATACTGTCTTCTTGCTCTCCTGGAGTCTTACTTCTCTGCACTTTACTCTCTGACATGTCTTATCTTACAGCGTGGAAGCTTCCAGGGCCTCCTGTTTGAGGACCCACTGCTGTACTCTGAACCTGCTTGGGACCATGCACAGCCAGTGACAGCAGTCATCCAGTTACTCTACAACCCAGGGCCCTCGTTCTTAGGAATTCCCTTGTCTACTTCAGTTCCTTTTTTTGTCTTCTTGTTTCTCCAGCAGTAGGTCTTTAAAGAGCCTTGTGCTGGGAGGCTCAGTGTTGCCTGCTGTGGAAGGCCTTAC
This sequence comes from Grammomys surdaster, assembly GCF_004785775.1. Taxonomy (NCBI): domain Eukaryota; kingdom Metazoa; phylum Chordata; class Mammalia; order Rodentia; family Muridae; genus Grammomys; species Grammomys surdaster. The sequence goes on along the minus strand of NW_021605377.1, from coordinate 116,052 downwards.
AGGTATCGACAGCCCCCTCCCCTCTCTCTCATAGCCCTTCCTGCGCATTGATGAGAGACGGTATGCCCTCACTAAATCAAGGCATCTGAGCCGTTGGGAAGTCATTTTCTTCCTGGCTGACATTCCGAAGAGGAGTCCATTCCTTCAGCCTAAGCCTGTGTATGTAACGCTCTTGGTTTTTCTCACTCTTCTGTCTTCTACTTTGTACGTACCATGTATGGGGTTTAAAGTGCCTGCCTCAGACACAGAAAGATTCGAGTGCTTTATAGTTCAACAGTCTGGTCTTCTCCCTAATGCTTTTCCAGAACCTAAATGGCACAGGAAGCTACTAGCTAATACTCATTGTTAAGTACGGCTGGCGGCCAAAAGAAGTCTTATTTAAGTTTTTGTTTGTTTCTTTGTTTGTTTGTTTGTGATCAAGCAGACTGAGTACACTTCTTCAGGATGTTTAACGTACTAGTATCTGGGTATTTGTGAGGTTTCTTTCTCCATGAAAGTCAGATAATAGACAGCTGATTTACTACCCTCTGGCTTTCTCTATAAGAAAAAAGTTTTCTTTTCTCCATTTTCACCTAGATACATCGAATATTAAGATACCTGTTGGTCTACACTGGCTGATTATTACCTTTCTTTGCGAGCTCCTTCCAATAAATAAAATGAAAAACATAAACGGATTCTCTGCAAATTAAAAAAAATATTACAAATGAGAAGAGTAGCAGTAGACCTCTTAAATTCTTATGTCAAAAGCACCACATATCTTTTTCAGATTATCATTTATCTTGTGAAAGTAATCATTATTGCTAAGCCATTGCTTGTGGGTGAAAGAAGAGAAACATGCCATTTTAAGAGAAACCAAGTAGAGTGTCATCACGATTCAACACCCGGTTCTTTGTAAGTAAGTCGTTACAGTATGCAGTTTTGCCTGTCACGTTACACTGAGAAGATCTGATATGTGGTTTAAGAGATCTGAGGGAAGGTGTGAGGTGGAAAGCCTTTTGCCGTTGGTTTCCGTTCATTTACATTACAGATTTTAAAATGTCCATTGACAGGCTGGAGAGATGGCTCAGTGATGAAGAACATTGCATTTCACCTCCAGGGGACTCAAGTTCGATTCCCAGCACCCAGGTCAGGTAGCTCAAAACTACCAGGAACTCCAGCTCCGGGAGATTAGATACCTGTGGCTTTCACAGACATCCAGACACATGTGCCATATTTAAAGAAACAGTAAGCAGAATGACTCAACATATTCTTTCCTTTGACTAAATTCAGTCTTCATTGACTAGAGGATTCTAGAGCTGTGCCATTGTAACTTACTGCTGCCAGCTGGGGGAAGTTCCTTAAAACTAAGGAAACTGCCCATGAAGACAGAGTATTGTTACAAACTCACAGATACAGGTTAGTAGTTTCTTAAATGTTTGTGTTCGAGATGGCAATAATCCTATGAACATGAACCATACTGCAACTGGAAAGCAAGCCTCTGTAGAAGCTGTGCTTTAGAGTGGAATATAGTGACCAGTATGGTGTGTCCTTTGATTTCTTTCTAGGTGAAGCACAGGTGAAGAAAGAGCTGTATTCTCAAAGGAGGGGACACAAGGCTTTGCTGGGTGTTAGGAGAACACTTAGGAAGGGAGTAATTGTCAAGCCATAAACAACCCAGGCCCTGGACTTTGTTGGGTGTGTTGGAGCCGGAGAGCGGAGTAGGGTATTCAAGATAGGGCCCGGCTGAAACTCTGGGTAGAGCCCTGGTCATTCCATTTTGTTCAGAAGACTGACTGACTGAGGGGTTGGAGAGAGGTGGCCAGAGGAACCTTGAGGGCATGAAGGACTTGCCCCAAGTCCTCTAATGGGGCAAAACCACCTTTACTCCCACACTGTTGGTTAATTTGGCAATGAGTATTGAATGTATGCTCTGTTAATCACTGCGTTGGAGGTGGAGGTAGGGAGTGTAGCCCTGTGGCTGAAAGACAGGCCCTGCCTATTCACTCTGATTAGTTCAAACCAGAAAATGAAATTGTGTGATTGTGTGATTGTGTGTGTGTGTGTGTAAGAGACAGAAAGAAGCAGGGAGACATTTGGAGTCCTGGTCTGGAGAGCTTTGATTAGAGATCGAAACCCCAAGGAGCAGGCAGAAATATGGTGGGGTAGGGAACTACCACCTTTTCTCCCCCTGCCCACCCCCTCTCCCCGTGCCTACCTCCTCACCCTCTTCCCAACTCCTCTTCCCCCGCCCAACTCCTCTCCCCCTGCTCTGCTGCCACGCCCCTCTCCACAACTCCCTTTCTCTCTAGTGTACAAGTGAAGAGTAAGGCTTTAAGTGCCATGTCTTCCTGGCCAAGCAGCGGCCTCATTCATTCGTGGGCCCATAAAATCATTAGTGTCTACTGCTGTGGAAGTCCAGAGAGCACTGAGATGTTTCAGAATCACCATCTAGTGACTAAATGTGGTCAAATTTCCCACTTGTACACAGGGCCTTTTCAGTGCTGGATCCTTCCATAGAATTTATTGCCAGAAGCCTTTCGTGGGGGCAGAGGAAGTAAATAAAGAAAATAGAGGGTAACAAGAAAAATGGCATTGCCCGTCCTTTTAGACGTCTTAACACACACTGCGGGCTGCGGGCGAGAGGGTCCTGATGAACAGAGCCGGTCTTTGTAAACCTCCCAAGATCGTTTTAAATTCAGGAGGGTTTTTGTTCCTCATTTTTATGCATTTGGGATGGTTCCTCAGTTGTCCCCCCTCCCGCCCCAGCTGCCTCACAGTACGTGTGACAGCTTAGTGCTCTCTTCTATCACTTGACACGGGGTGCTGCTCTTTAAGAATACTTCTGTCGTCCTCTGCTTTTCTTTTAAGTGAAAGTGACTTAGAATCCTTTTAAATAAATAATTCTCAGTACAGCACAATCAAAGCCAGCCTGTGAGTACCCGGGCCAGTCAGGAATGTCGAGAGACCCAGTCTTGAAAACAACCCTTTAAAATGTAAAAGCAAGATAGCCAGCGATGTGATTACTGGTGTCAGCATCTAATAGGAACAAATTATAAATTTTTTATATAGCTTATCCAAAGCAAAGTTCTGTTTACTAGTAGGAAGATTGAGGAATAGGTGTTTGGGCTGATTTGAGTATTTGTAGAATCACCATAAACCATGCACAGGTTGATATTTGAAATGTATTTTTGCCACGAAAAAAAAATAGGCAAACAATGATAGTAGCTAATTCCATTATGCTCTCCCTGTGTGCCAGGTTATCACAAAGAGTGATAACAGTTCTCTCATCAGATAAAGCCGTTGTTACTCACCGGTTACAGGTGAGGTAATCCGACTTAACGTGGTAAAGCAAGATTATTTTAGGGTTACACACCCTCAGTGCTAGCACTTGGAAGGCAGAGGCATGATGGTCACTATGAGTTCAGAGCTATCCTGGATACACAGTGAGACCTTGTCTCAAAAACAAAAAATCAGAGGTTAAATGACTTCCCCAACCAAGGTCACATGATCATTACATGGCAGAGCCAGGAAATCAACTGCACATCAAACTTTTTCTTTAACAATTTTACTTTCTTGGTCTCCTTCTTCTTCCTCTTCCTCCTCTTCCTCCTTCTTCTTCGTGTACAGTTCTAGGCTGCCTGCATGTGACTTGAATTTTAAAATTTCCCCTAAGGCTCAAGAAAGCTTCGTTGCCAGCTGGTGGGCCTTTGAGAGATCTCACTTCATAAAGCATTAACCCAATGATGACTCATTTCTGAGGGGAGGGTTGCAAAGTGAGCCTAATTGGAAGGAGTAGCCAGTGGGTGTGTCCCTGAACACTTCCTCTTTATGCGCCTCCTACTGGATAAGAGGTCGACTGCTTTGGGCTACCCTAAGGTCCCTGCTGGTGGTGCTTCCCCCACCCCCACCCCCAAGACCAGAAACAGTGGAACCAAGCAACTGTGGACCAAAACCTCCAGAACCACTGGCCAACATGAACCCTGCCTTCCATTTATCTGAAAAAAGAGACCATAATCACAGGTCTCTTCTGCTGTGTGTCTATGTGCCATTATATGGAATGCATGTCATGTGTCTTTTTCTTTGGCTTTTAAAATGCTTTTGTTACAGTGTTATTGTTGTCCCTCCTCTTCTTCCTCCTCCTCTTCTTCCTTTTCCTTCTCTTCCTATTATTACTATGACTACTATTATTTGTCTTGGTGGAGTGTGGGCATGTGCATGTGTGTGCATGGGCCGTATAGGAGAATGAAATAGAATCTTGCAATATCTCCTAGGCTAGCCTAGAGCTTGCTATGAATCTTGAATTCATGACCCTCCTTTCTTAGCATCTTGAGTGCTGACTTGGTTGATTTTTAAAACTATTTATTCTGCCTGGACTTTGTTGAGCTTCTCATATATGTAGGTTTATAAGTTTCATAAGGTGTGAAAATATTTCATTGTTTCCTGTCATATTTATGACCCACCTATCCCTCTTCTTTCTGAAGCACACACATGTATGTGCTTTTCTGTTCCCCTGGGGACAATTCTGACCAAGTCTAGGTACTCTTCGTCTCCTGCCTGTGCAGTGTTTGACATAGTTTTCATCCAGGCTGCCTGCCAGTTCACGGATCTTTCCTTGCATAGTGTCTAATGTAAAATAATCATACCCAAGGTGTTTTACACAGCACATTCTATACTCTTCCCTTCCAGAGTTTCTGTGTAAGTCTTTTCTTCCATTTTCCCTTTTGTAATTTTCTCTACCTTCTTAAAAATATGGAGCACATTTGTAATCACTTCCTTAATATCTGGTCTGCTGTTCCTATTATTTCTTACATTCTTGAATATCATCGAAGACTGATTGATTTTACTCCTCTGTGTCACATTCTGCTGCTTTCCGTGACTGCTAATTTTTGATTGGGTGCCTTGTGGGTTTGGATTTTGGATTTTCCTCCCTCAGATGTGCTCTATGTTGGTTGCAGTTAAGTTGTAGAGAATTAATTGGATCCTTTAAACCAATGGTCCACAACCTTCATAACGCTGCAACCCTTTAATACAGTTTCTCATATTGTGGTGACCTTCAGCCATAAAGTTTTCCTTGCTACCTCATAACTATAATTTTGCTACTGTTATGAATCATAATGTAAATATCTGTGTTTTCCAAGGATCCTAGGCGACCCCTGTGAGAGGGTCCTTTGTTTGATTCCTAAGAGAGTCTTAACCACAGGTTGAGAATGTCATTTAGGTTTTGTTAGAGATATCTAGAAAGTCCCTGGTCCAGGACTAATTTTGATGGCTCCAGGCTAGTTCACTTCTAAGAATTATTCTGTGTCCCACACATTACAAGGTCTTACTGCCGTGCCCAGTGGGAACATGACTTCTCCCCAGCTCTGTGTGAGATGTGAGAAGGATTTGACCTTCAGTTCCTGGGACTTCTTCCCCTGGCCCTGGTTAACAGTCTTGTCTTGTTGAGGCACTGATCAGTTCTTAGCCAGAGAGTTGGAGGCAGCCTTTTACAACCCAAGCTCCCCTCAGGACAGCTGCCTCCCAGCTTCTCTGCTGCACAGATTCTGACTTCCTCCATTTTCTCAATTCTGCCATTCTCAGTACAAATGATGGGCTCTGTTTATCCCCATTCCTGTGTTGTGGCCTGGAAATAACAGTCAGCTGGAGCAGCCAAGGGGTTTGCCTCTGTTTCCTTCTCTCAGATCGGATTTCAGGTTCCTTGCCTTACATAGGTGGGAGAGTAAATCCAGTCTCCAATCTCAATCATGAGACACAGGCAGGTCTGCTGTTTGCCTTGAAGGTCTTACAGCAAAGACAGCCTGAAAAAATGTCGTACAAGTGCCGTTGATAAGTACAGGAATCTTAGAGAAGCCGTGGGCTTGGAATCCAGCGCAGAGTCTGAAACTGCTCAGCACTGACACTATGTTTTCACACAGAAGCTAGCTTGTCACTTATTCTTGTCGACCGTATCTCTTTGTAGGCACCATACTGGACATACCTTTTATGTGCCCTGGGACTCTTCATCTACCAGTCATTGGATGCCATTGATGGAAAACAAGCCAGAAGGACAAACTCTTGCTCTCCTTTAGGGGAACTGTTTGATCATGGTTGTGACTCTCTTTCCACAGGTAAATTAATGAAGTTTTGCTTCTCTTCTCTGGCTTTTCAAAGACAAATCTGAGATATTTGAGTTGCTGGTATTTTGCAGAGAGAGATATTTGGGAGCAGTTTTGCCCAGCAGGTTTTAAAAGTATGTTCAAAAATTCCTTTTGTGCTAAAATGATCTTGCAAGCTTTCCAGCTCGCTCCTGCATGCAATGCCTCCAACTCCCCTTGGGTCAGACTGCTAAAATCCCCCTCTTTCTTAGTATACAGGGGCAATAGAGCAATATCAACTGGAAGGAGTTATAGAGAGTGGATCTTTGTCCCTCTTCAACTTAAGGTTAAAAAGACAAACTTTCTTGGTGGGCAGTGAGCTGGGCTGTCTAGGCAGAGTGTGAAGGCAATCACAGGGTATCCTCAGTGGCTGCTACAACCACAGAGCTACACACTAAACCTGGCTAGGACCAAAATGACCCCTCACTACCCTTTGCTTAAGCGTAATTCTATCTCAATATCAGTCGTCTTGCAAAATTACCTGTTTCTGTCATGAATCTGATGCCATGCCACATCCTGAAAAGTACAAATAAAGACGGAAAAATGAAAATCACAATCCACTCCTGGAGTCCCCTCCTTGAGCTGTTTAACTCAGGAACAATTGTCCCTTCCATAAAAGTCTGCCTGTAAAATGAACTATGCAGATCTCAGAAGCACACCTTCCTCACTCAAGCGGCCTGATCCACCAAGCAGTCTGACCCACCCCTATGGTTGAGCACATTTTTACTGTTTGAGACTTAGTTGAAACTGGAGCTCTCTGCCTGCTCTGCAACTGGTCTCCCACTGAGGTCTACGAGATCCTTTGACTTTTTTTCTTTTTTTTTGACCCAGGGTCTCACTAAGTTATCCATGCTAGTTTTGAACTACTGTTTTTTCTTAAGCAGTCCTCTGTCCCCCTATGTAAATCTGTATAAACAAACAAATAAAAGTTGAGTTTTGCATTGTAAAAAAAATTCACCATTTTTTTTTTAAAAAGTGTATTATATTTTAATGCCAGGATTATGTCCCTTAAAACTATATTTCTAAACAGGTTAATACTTAGTTTTCTTTCTTAACTCTTCCTAAACTTGGCTTTTCAGTATTTATGGCCATTGGCGCTTCAATTGCTGTTCGCCTAGGAACACATCCTGACTGGTTGTTTTTCTGCTCTTTCGTTGGGATGTTCATGTTTTATTGTGCTCATTGGCAGACTTACGTCTCAGGAGTGCTGAGATTCGGAAGGTAAGCATGTTTTTTAAGTTTTACATTTTATGATGCAACCAAATTCATTTTCATAATCTGTAATGGCATCTGCTCATATTATGAAGATAAAACTGTGTTTGGGAATTAAAATTCTTGTTATTTATCAGAATAGCCATGAATACCACACCTATAGCTGCTCTGGTATCCTGCACCATGTCAGAGCTACATTATTTGACAATAGTCTTTTCTTCTAACCTCTGTAGTTATATTATTTGACAATATATTTTTCTTCCAATCTTCTTTGACTTACTAGTTCAAATAAGGATAGTTGGGATAAAAGAAAACAAAATTTTTATTTTATTTATTATACCAAACATTTTTTTTAAAGGGTATACAATACCTAAACACTATTGGGCTCATAAAATAATGTGATGCTGAATCTAAGGATATTTTTATTGTTGTTGAAGAATTTTAAATAAAACAAAAAAATTTTAGATAGGATTATATATGTAGCCCAGACTGGCCTGGAATTCACTATGTACACAAGTGAATTACAAGGTTGGCCTCACACTCATAGAGATCCAATTGCCTCTGCTAAGTGCTGGGATTAAAGGCATGTACCACCATGCCTAATTAAAAATGATATTTTGGTCAAATTATCATATATCCTAGAGAGGGACCCCCTTGACAATAGTCACTAACAACAGATGATCCTTTGAAGACTCAGCTGTGGGAGCCAGGTGAACTACCACGAGAATGCCCTATAGATGCTAGGGCTACACTGCTTGGCACTATACCTTGGGTTCCTCCTCCTTAGACATCTTTTTGCTAACACATAGACAGATGCTGTGCTGTCTGTTCAGGATTTGTATGTATTTATATATGCACACACACCCCGCCCCCGTACTTAATATGCCCTTAAATGACATGGACAAAGGACAAAATTTAACATAAATTTAATTAAAAACTTATGGTGAAGCTCATTTCTCATTATGTTCTTTACTTTTATCTAAAGGAAGTTCATTCCTTGATAACTACCCACTTTTCTGCTACGTCTAGTCACTAGTTAAAACCCATGGAGTTGTGGCTAGGTCGCATATAATTCTGTTACTGAAAATTCCACAACACAGATATTGAGTTGTAAGTGTTGTAGGTAAGAGTATTGATTCTGAGGGAGTCAACTGTTCTAGAATAGTCAATTGTTCCAATACAGGCACTGAGAAAACATTTTAATTCCCTGCCCCTCACCCAAAGAAAAAATCCAAACAAAAAACACCTCCAAATAATTTATAGCTCATATAACATGAGGGTCTTTAGCAGATTTTAACACCCCTCTTCCTTCTCTTCTGTAAAGTACCATACATAACATTACTGTGTTTCCTTTGAACATTTCTCAGGTAGGCTGGAAGTTTGTGTTTGCTTGCCATTGATGTTGTAAATACTGGATGTCATGATTCACATTTTTATTTGCGTGTTAAGAGTCAGTCCACTTTATTCCTTTAACTGTGCCCCAAATAACTCAGTCGAGAAGTTTTCTTCCACATCTTTTAAAAAACCTAATCCATATATTTACTATATTTGCTAAGAAATTATTATTCCTCTCATATCTAAGGACAGGTATCAAAGCAAAGATGTAAAGTAGGTAGACAGAAACATTTGGAATTCATGAGAAAAGATGTAGATTGGAGATACGGATTTAGCATGTAGGAAGACAGTCTTAAAGACATAAAACGGCTGAGAGGATATAAATTTGCAGATGAAATTCTGGAACCAGTATGTTAGGAGCATGAAGACTTGCTTTAGAACAGGACGACTTAAGCTGGTTCTACTCATGATCCCTTTATCCCTGAGAAGTGACTATATGTGATATGGGTATATGGGCTTAGAAAATGGATAAAACATTGACTGATAAGAATCATAAGTAATCTTATTTTAAAACAAATACACAAATATGAGTGGTTTATTAAAGACAAAAGCAATGGGATGGGAGAGGAGGCTGGGCTCCATCCCACACGGCACTTCATAGCTCTCTGTAGCTCCAGTTCCAGGGATCTAACACCTTTCCCCTCCTGTGGGCATTGGCCATGCAAGTGGCATACAGGCATACATGCTTGCAAAACACCCAAACATAAAGTAAAACAATAAAGACAAAAGCAGATTTGCATTCTAATGAATTCAATGTGCTTATTTATTTTTACCTAAAGAATAAATCTTGATCATTTGATATTGGAGGACATAGAGCATTTTCAACATTTTCAGAGCCAATTGTTTGTTGGGTTTTATAATTATCAATGCTGATTTCATATAAATATATAATCCAAATGTCAGAAGTATGTTTAGGGCTGTTACACATGACTGGTGTGGTGGTTTGAATAGGAATACCCTCCATTGGCTCTTAGAGTGGAATGGTTGGTCATTAGGGAGTGCCACTCCCTAATGGGGAGATGATGTTTGACGGGATCAAGAGGTGGCCTTGGTGGAGTAGGTGTGGGGTTTTGGAGGAAGTGTGTCACTGGGGGTGGGCTTTGGGGTTTCAAAAGCTCAAGCCAGGCCCAGTGTGTCTCTTTCTTTTGCTGCTGGCTGCTGACCTAGATGTAGAACTCTCAGCTCCATCTCCAGCACCATGTCTGCCTGCATGCTGCCATGCTTCCTGCCATGATGATAATGTACTAAACCTCTGAACTTTAAGTCAGGTCCAATGAAATGTTTTCCTTTATAAGAGTTGCTGAAGTATGGTGTCTCTTCACAGCAACAGAACATTGACTAAGACAACAGAAAATTCTTTCATAGTCCTAAATCAAGCTTCATCTAATGCCCTATTGAGAAACTCAAGTCAGCAACTCAAATTCAAAAAGAAATGTTTAAAGTCATACATTCTAATACAACAGTTATTGATTTGATACATACATAATAAGGGATGATTAAAGCAAACTATTGTCTGTTTTTCATAATTAAACTACCTGTTTCTCTACAAGCAGAAAGCTTTGTATGAACAATAAAAGCAGTGCAATTTATAATGTACAACAGTCTTGAATCTGAACCAAGGCATTTCAGGCAGTGTTGGTTAGCACCACGCGCCGTGTATACCGCCATGTATGCATGCTATGTGTTCAGAGCAAAGGCTTTAGGGAAGTCACATGAGGAAGCCTGGGTGAGCATAGCAGATACTCCAGAGACCTCACAAGTTGACTGTGAATTATTAGTTATAATGTTTTCGGAAACTTTATACTATTGTTGATTCTTTTGGCAGCCCCCATACTCAGTTATATGGGCTGCTACCCAGAGCTGAGGAGCTAGTTCTAGAAGGGAACCTGGGGAGATACCTGTAGTGTTTTTGCTACTCTGCTTTATGCTCATGGTGGGTCGAGCTTTCAGCTACATGCCCAGGGAATTTTTGGATCCACTAATACACACACACATTAGCTTATTTTTAATATGCCATATAGCTCAGTGGTAGGGCACTTCTAGTCCTCTGCCAGCTACACTGGGCCCATCAGGGAAGTGGCCAGTGGTCACTTACCTGAAATCTCACATGGCTGATTGGCTTTATCTCCTACAGCTCCTGCATCCATCCATATCCCACTGCTTCACGACAGTGTCTCCTTCTCGATACTGTGTCCTAGCCCATGCAACTCTAAGGGTCCTGCCTGTCTCCCTTTACCCAGCCATTGGCCACTGGCATCTTTATCTTTATTGATTGATCAAAAACCAATTGGGGACAAGGACCTTTAGCATTTGGACACGCAGATTCCCAGTTGAATCAAAGCATTAGAACCAATCTCCAACAGACATGTAGCAAGATAAAAAGTCACAGTAAAACATGGAATCAGAATATAGCAAAGTAGTTCAAAAAGAGAATGACTCATCTTAAACATTGTAATCAGGTTATACAAGAGAATCACTGAAGTTGAACCACTGAGTAATTGAAAGCCATTCGGAGATGTGGCTCAGTGGTAGAACACTTGCCTATCATGTGTAAGGACCTGGATTCAGTTTGCAGCACTGAAAAAAAGGCATTTGTTTAAACAATTTCAGTAGAATAATGGGACCAACAGCTAGACTATAGTAAATTAAATGGGAAGGGATTATCGGTGTAGATGGATTTTTCAGTCTGCCAACGTCTAGATCAGAACAGAAGAGTTTTACAGTTTCTGAGGAGTGTAAGCTAGGGGGACTCATAATGCTTGATTACTGCCTTTGTTTGAGAGAAATTTAAACATGTCTATATATGAAGCAACAAATATCTGTAGAAACCAAAAAGTTGCGGCATCGATAACTTAATAAGGAAAGCTGTTAAAATTCTCTCTACTTCATTCATGAAATTAACTTAAATGTTTAAGAACTTGCCTTAGGTGAGCCTAGAGAAATGGTTCAGCAGTTAAGAGCACTGGCTGTTCTTCCAGAGGACTCAGGTTTGGTTTCGAGTACCCACTTGGCAGTTCACAACCATTTGTAATTTTAGTTCCAAGGGCTGTGACACCCTCTTCTGGCATTTGTGGGTACTAGACAAAAATATGGTGCATATTACATACATGAAGGCAAAACACCCATACAGATAGACAGACAGACAGACAGACAGATAGATAGATAGATGATAGATAGATATGTACGTACATATATACATAGGGGAGACATGATGGCTCAGAGGGTGAAGGTGCTTGCTGCCAAGCCTGATGACCTGAGTTTGACTCCTGGGGCATACATGGTAGATAGAACCAACTTGCTCAGGTTGTTTTCTGATCTCTGTGGCACACATATACAAGCATACATAAATACACACACACACTAAATAAGTGTATTAAAATGTAATAAAAAGGGAACACTGATTACCAAGAAGAAGAGGAGGAGGAGGAAAAAGAAGAGGAGGAATAATAACAATAACAATAACAATAGTAATAGTAATAAGAAGAGGAGGAAGAAGAAGAAAGGAAAGAATAATTATTTGCCTTATGACTGGAGGAGTGACTCAGTGAGTAAAGTGCTTGCTGTACAGTCACGGGGCCTGAGTTCAAATCCCCAGGTCCCACATAAAGCCAGGTGCAGCAGCAGATATCTGTAATCACAGTATTTCCTTGGCAAGATGGGAGGTGAAGATAGGAGAATCCACAGAAATTTGCAGGTTGGCTAGCTGGCTATGTGTAGCAGCAAATGACAAAGAGAGTAGTTTAAAGTGAAACATAAAGTGAAGCCCAACACCTAAGATTATCCTGTGACCTCCGTAGGAACCTGCACTCACATACCATACATACCAACATTAATAATCAACAATAATATACAATTTACCTTAAGGCATATGATTACTTATATATTATTATGAGTGTCTTGTGATTTTTTTTAAAGAATAACACATAATTCTTTTGAAAAATTTAAACCACACAAATACATCAAGTAGAAAATAAATGTCTGTGTGGTACACCAAGGTATCTTGGTGGCTCCTCCAAGGAGAATGGAAGAGGCCAGTGGGGGTGAGGGGGAGGATTTGTAAGGGTGGGACTGGAAAGAGGAGGGAGGGAGCTATGATTGGGATATAAGTGAATAAAAAAAATCTTCAAAAAAAATGTCTTGTTTCTGTAGTTTCTGTAACTTGTTGCAATCTGTACATGTTATACAGTAGTTTTTATCTGCGTATACTGATCTTTACCTGTGAGAACAAATGTTCTTTTCTACCCAGCATCGTCAGCTCATACAGAATTCAGTGAGGGGTATAAAGGCATAAAGATTAAAAACCAACCAGACTGTGTGGTTTATTTGCACCTGTGTCGTAGAGTATGTGATAACTCACCTTCATGTTGGAGAACTCTGTTTACAAGCACTCACACCCCTTGCTCTTCCTCTGTAGGGTGGATGTAACTGAGATCCAGGTAGCTTTAGTGATCGTCTTCATGTTGTCTACCTTTGGAGGAGCAATGATGTGGGACTATACGGTAAATCTAAATATGCAAATTTACATTGAAATGCTTTTTATGTGCACAGGAGGGTACTAGATTGTTGCCTGTCTTTAGAAATTCTTGGAGTTATATTTAACATTCACTCTCTTTTATGAGCCTTTTCTTTCATTTAATAATATTAATATTCTGTATGCTAGCTTTATATGACATTTACTTCTATAATGAAAGTTTTATTGTATAGAAAAAAACTCCCTATTTTCCTAATACAAAAGAGAAAAAATATGCTGAGGTTATAAATATTTTAATAGAATTAGTAAAATATATTTGAAATTTATCATTAAATAGCCTCTGACTCAATGCATATTCATCAAAACATAGATATACAGTATTTTAGAAATCAAACCTTACTTTAAAACAATGAAAAATTTTCCTGTGGCATTTACCTATTTCAGATTCTCAGTTACTCCTCATACCCGTAAGGTCAGAAACAGGCTTTTCGGTTACTTTCAATTAGACCTGTGTTCCCCAAGACATTCCCACCCTTCCCATATGAACAATAGAATCAAGAATGTTCTACCACTGACCTGAATCCACTGGCTGCTGAATGTGGCCCAAGAAGCAGTTGGCAGTTCTAGTCATTAAGTCAGGTGTACATATCTTCAATTTGCAACTGAATCTTAAAACTTGTTTCATTTAGGGTTTTCAGCAATAACAATGGAAAAAAACCTCACATTATGATACTAATGATTTTCTACATTTAGTGTTATCCTCTAGTTTCCATAAATTTGGGCATCATTTCTCAAAGTCTCTTTTCAAAGTATAATAGCATCCGACAATTCATGATTATTGTTTTTAAATCCTTTGCTGCCTTTGGAAGTTGTCTTGAACAACAGTTAACCAACAGGTAAATATATCACTAGAGGTTTAATCCTGGGTCTTAGCTACACAGTCTTTTTGCATGCACACATGTGGTATTCATCACATGTGGTATTCATCACATGTGATATTTATCACATGTGATATTCATCACATGTATAGTGCAGACCATGCTGTCTGTCTTTTCTGTGATGCTGCCTTTTAGAAATTACTAAGTTCCATTGAACTATGCTTTTTCATGTTTAAGTCAGATAAAGGCTTGTGAAATTAACTCTTTGATTATAACCCTATAAACAAACTGAACTGATTTGGTGGCTTCATTTTTCAGTTAGTAAAGCAGTCTCAAAAAAATTCCTGTTTGTATTGCAGAAGCTCAGGCTTGGTGTTGTGGAAAAGGGTAGCCTGTTGTCATGTCATGTCATGTCATGTTTCTTCCTATTTAACAGGAAGAGAAATTCTGTTCTATTAATGGTTTGCTTGTTTCCTCTACCTCCAAAGATACCTATCATAGAAATAAAACTGAAGATCTTTCCGGTTCTTGGAGTTGTAGGTGGATTAATATTTTCCTGTTCAAATTATTTCCATGTGATCCTCCATGGTGGTGTTGGCAAGAATGGATCTACTATTGCAGTAAGACATTTACTTTTGTCACCTTTCAATAGTAATATGTAATAAATTTTCACTATATAAAAGGATAGTCAAATGCCCTAAAACTCAAGAATGGAGAAAGAAAGCAATTACCTTGAAGAGTTTGTTTTAGTCATGTAACACAAAAGCATTTTAAAAAGTTTAGACTTAACACATTCTTCTTTCTTTTAGTGTTTTATAATTGCACATAGTAACCATAAGCATTACCAGTGCCGTCTGTTTGCTCATTAGTTTTGTTTTGATTCCAAAGGCCAAAGGTTTCATAAATGGAATAATTTATTACTTATAAATTTTATGGAAATTTTACTGAAATATACCTTAAGGAACGAGTCTGATAATTTGGAATTCAAATTTTAACCTTATTTCTGGAGTATATATGCCCATATTTGTGTTCTGTTTTGCTTATACTATCATAACTTGTGGATTTATTCATATTTGTTTTAAAAAGTCAGGACTTTTAAGTAAAAAAAGAGACAATTTCTGACACTTTTGATATCTACATTTTTAGAGTGTCTTATCTTCAAGATAGTTGACCATAAAAAGGTAGTACTTATTCAAATGATGCTAGTTTTTGCAAAACTGTTAGATTGACTTTTAAGAATGACTTTAAACTATAGCATTATCCAATTTCTTTGGTTCTATGACTTAATATGTCTGTCGTTTAAGGGTTTATTGATTTAAAACAAGGTTTAATTTTAGGTTTTGTTTTTTGTTTCTTGGTTTGTTTGTTTGTTTTGGGGAGACAGGGAGACAGGGTCTCTCTCATTAGATCTGAGAGCCCTGAAGCTTGCTGTGTAGACCAGGACAGCCTCAAACTTAATACACTCAGCTAGAATAAGATTTAATTACCAAGAGTAATAAACAGAGGATATAGTATTTTTAGTTATAAGAATTCTCATCTTCCCAAATAATTTGTAAACTGGCTCTTAAGACAGTTTCAAAAGTCTTCCATAATTAATAAAGTCTCAAAATTTTAAGGTATCATTTAGAATTCAAAAGCAGGGCTGGAGAGATGGCTCAGCAGTTAAGAGCACTGACTGTTCTTCCAGAGGTCCTGAGTTCAATTCCCAGCAACCACATGGTGGCTCACAACCATCTGGAATGAGGTCTGATGCCCTCTTCTGGTATGTCTGAAGACAGCTATAGTGTACAAAAATAAAATAAATTAAAAAAATAGAATTCAAAAGCAAATTATAAAACACCAAATGATAAAATTCCTTTAGATATGCAGGTTCTCATCGACTTGTAAAAACTGTTTTTAAGGAGTTTTTCTGCTGACCTTAGTATAATACTGTGCTTTAGGGACTTGCTTGACCATGGGTAATAAAGTAGAGCAATAACAAGTAAGTTCCAGTAAAAAATTAGATTTAGTAAGATTCAATATCCATATAGAGAGTATTTTACCCAGAAATAATTATTAAATGTTTGAAATATGAATTAAGTGAAACTCAAGCTAGGCAGTAATTTCTAACTGACAATGATGGGTTTTCAAGAAGAAAACAAACAAACTAGGATCTCATTATATAGTTAAAGCTAGCCTCACATTCCTGTGCCTGACCCTCCCAAACACTGGGAGTAGTGAAGAGTTTTCAAATTGAGTTAAAGAGCATAATACAAAGTAATATTTCCTAATATTATTACTTAGAAAAAGGTTTAAAACTTTTTTTTTGAGACAAGGTCTCTTTGTGTAGTCCTGGCTGTAATTTATAGTTAATTCTACCTTAAAACATAGAAACTTAAAAGAATTAGGTTGTTTTTAATAAACACATTGGTGGTTATGGAGTCAGTAAGTCTCGGTGTTAAGGAGATTTCAACATTTATTTAGGATAAGAGTTGATTTATACTGAAGAAAGATTAATGACATAGAGTATATTAAGTTTATATGTAGAAAGAAACCAGGGTTAAATCGAGCCTTCCTAATCAATGATTCTTGTATTTTGTAGCCAACAGGATAAGTTTTATCTTAATATTTTTACAAAAATTCATTGACAGTCTTAATTATTAATAGCCTTTGACTTAGTAAAAGTTGATATAGAAAATCTAATTGTCAGTTGTGTTCATTGTAGAGCATGTATATATAAAATTTGAATCAAATTTGTTGTGCCGTATCATTTTTTGTATAACCCAAGGATTCTGCGAAAGTTTGAATTTGGCCATATACTAGTTTTATTCTTTATTCTCTAGTTGTTTGCACAAAATAGATGTTCAAAGCTAGGCTTGGTGGCACATGCTTATAATACCAGCATTTGATACGTGGTGGCAGGAGGATCAAGGATGAGTGACAATGAATTTGAGGCCAATTTAGGCCACATGAGACCCTGTCTTTAAAAAAAAAAAAATGTTTGCAATATTCTTTTTCCTACCTACTCTCTTAGAGAACAGATACTGTTAAACTTTCTAAGACTCTATAAACCTTGCTATCTGTAACCTGAGAATAGCCTCTCCTTCTCCAGGACATAGAAAGTAAAGGATCACTGGTCAGTGGATAATTCTGCAGAAACGGTCCCTTTTGATTGAAGTACTCTTCCTGTCCTCCACAAGAGTCTCCTTTTGACTTAGAGACCTTGCTCCCTGTAGCCACCCAGTGTCTCACTGCTGGGGTTGGTGCTTCATACCGAGAAATAATCATAGATTCCCAGCCCTTACAATAACCCACTAGACCAGAAGCTACTATAACACAAAGAACACTTGAGAAAAATGCATTTTATATGAAGAGTTAACATTCAGTATATCCGCAGCTCTGTGTAAAAATGGCAATTTAGAGAGTATAAAATACCTAAATTGTATTAAAGAGTCTTGTAATCCAGATCTTCCACACTGTATTACAGCAACTTTCAAATAGCTTCTTGGCATGCAGCGGTGGCACCCCTATATCCAAGCCTGGGTTTGACTGTTATCACAACAGGGTGCACACACCCTGGAGTTACTTCTAGCTGCCAAGGCTTGAAACAGCTTAAAATTCTTGACCTTCCATCCAATTTACACCTTGTTAGAAAGAAATCTCTACTTGACAGATTGCTTTAGTGATTAACCCCTTGGGTCTGGCCCATCATGATCTTGGCCCTCTTCAAAGCTCCCACAATCATGACCTTGTCCTTGTGTGATTATGGTTTGTCCCCAGGGTTGCTTTCTCTGCTTCACAAAGAATATATTTCAAAAAATCGTGGTCTCATCTTTACTAAAATAATAAGATTTAAATACTGAAGAAATGAAAGTGAAAACACATTCTGGTAATTTACTGGAGATTTTCAATATCTTTGTGTTTGTGTGTGTGAAACATTATGGTATGTCATTATATATTATTTTTCTGTATTCACAGGTCTTATACATTTACTATCAGTCATACTTTATATTATCTTTTGATGACAAGTGGTAATTGTTTGTTTGTTTGTTTTTATCTCTCAGGGCACCAGTGTCTTGTCACCTGGACTCCACATAGGACTAATTATTATACTGGCGATAATGATCTATAAAAAGTCTGCAACAAATGTGTTTGAAAAACACCCTTGTCTTTATACTTTAATGTTTGGATGTGTCTTTGCTAAAGTTGCACAAAAATTGGTGGTAAGAAATTCTTCTATAAAAGATTCATGATATATAAATATTATAGTATTCAACCACAAATCTGGGAACAATTTCTTATAATATGTTCGTCTTTCTTTATGGTGTCAGCAGCATAACAAATAGCTGTTTGTGCTCCAGGTAAAACTGTGAGTTAATAGTGTATTCAATTTCTTTTTCATTAATAGTCAATTTTAACTTTCTGATATCAAGGTGCTTAAAGATTAGAACTTTTAATAGCTATCTTTTCATGAATAAGACTTGTATTAACTATTCCTTTATCAAATATGAAATGAAATGGAATTGTCTTAAAAGCGAATTAATGTCTTGTCCTAAAAATTAGAGCAAAAATATTTAAAACTTAATAGTGAAATTATTTTATTTGCTTTTTTATAGATAGCTCACATGACGAAAAGTGAACTATATCTTCAAGACACTGTCTTTATTGGGCCAGGTCTTTTATTTTTAGACCAATACTTTAATAATTTTATAGATGAATATGTTGTTCTATGGATAGCAATGGTAAGTACTTTTTCAATTTATATATATATATATATATATATATATATATATATATAGCAAATCTTTTGCTAATTTACATTAACCATCCTGTTGCTAGACTTAAAAATCTGTTCTCTGTTCTGTGCATAAGCACTGGGAGTTAATGACCCTTTAATAGGTAACACATTAAACTTCTTGGAGTAAATTAATAGCCTACTATTAATTGATATTCCATTTAGTTTTCTATTATTCCCAGTAGTGATATTTTTTAATTCTTTCTGGTGAATAGTGAATGTTTATAAGCAGTATTCTGAAAAGTGTTTGATAACTAATTTCTTTTAATTTGCTATCTATTTTTATGGCTCCAAAACAACCTAAATTAAACATCAAATTTGTGGATATAAAACAGTCTAAATGGGAAATTACTCAAGATATCTTGGAAATTTGATGTAAGGATTTAAAAAAAATAACTTGAGAATTTCAAACATACATATGATGTATTTTGATTATATTCATCAATACTCCTCCAAACTCTTCGCAGGTCCATTCTCACCCATCTAACAAACACCCCTCCAAACTCATGTCCTTTTAAAAAATAATCCAATGAGTCCAATTTCTACTGCCTATATTCTCTTGGGTGTGGGAGCTTACCTTTGCTCCTTCAGGAAATAAATGCTAACATCTTAGTGAGCTTCTCTTTCTACTGAGGCATCTGTGACCAACATCAATCAATAGCTTTTTGTGGGCTTTATTTTCTTAAGGTATTTGACTCTAATTTCACACATTACCCTTTAATTTTTTAATATAACAGAATTTTAGGTATGCTTCCCTCAACTACAGCCTCTTTTCTAGACCTTTTAAAGTTTTTTTTTAATGTCAAAGGAATAAAAATATGTGAACAGCTCCTTCTGATAGGAAATTTGTGGCTTCATTCAATGGCAGAAAGCTGGTAGAATGTAGAGTCAGAATACTTAGGTCATTCTACTTTTGAGCATTTGTACTGTAGTCTTTTTACCTCTATGCTTCAATTTCTATAAATACCCAGAATATCTGTACATTGTGGCACATACTTGTAACTCTAGCACTTGGGAAGCTGAGGTAAGAGGAGTGACATGAGTTAAAAGGCCAGCCTGGGCTACAAAGTCAAAAGGCCAACCAGGACTATATAGCCCAGACCCTATTTAAGAAAAAAACAAAAACAAAAAAAGAACATTAAAGGTATACACTCTAAAATACAGTATTTTTTGTTAGGAATTTTAAGGACATTTGAGATGGGAGTTGGGGCTAATAGAAAATTAATTATATTTTTAGAAAAGATGAATCATAACCCATTTTATATTTTCTGTTTTGCTTCCAAAGGTCATTTCTTCATTTGATATGATGATATACTTTAGTTCTTTGTGCCTGCAAATTTCAAGACACCTTCATCTAAATATCTTCAAGACTTCATGTCAACAAGCACCTGAACAGGTTCACAAGCATATTGACTGACTAGTAGCCCAAGGAAAAGAGGAGAAGCAGTTAGGGGAACCTATGTATGAAGGATATCTCCCTATGCAGGAGGCTAGTATACTATCTATAAGGTTATATTTAAATATAAAACATTAATATGTAGCTTCCATTATGTCTACATTAGTAATGAATCCCTTGTCATTGACTTATTTTATCACAGACATTATCAATGTAATATAATGTATACATTAGAAATAAGAACAAAAAATAAATTTAAATACTAAAGGCAATAAGAAATTATACCCCAGTAAGTCTAAATAGCACTATGTCTACAAAATACCTATCAGATTTGGGGTTTTGATTGCCGAAGGATTACACAAATATTCAGAACTTAAACTTCTAGCCATCTTGTGACATTTGATTGATAAAACTTAAAAGTGATCTCAGAATACTAAGTATCTAATGATAATACTATAATTGAGTAAAGAGAGATATACTGAGATATTTGTATGTACTAACCATTGGTCAAAAGAGGTATGCTAGTTATAGACATATTTTAGTATATTATCTAGAGCTTAAAACAATGGTTGTGGGATTCTGTTGTACTAATTCAGCATAACATGAGCCTTTGAGGGTAACTTGTGCCTTAAACAGTCCAAGTAAACAATTTATTTCCATGGGGGAAAAATGAACCTTAAGTCCCCAAAGAAAGACAAAAAAAGTAGCTCAAATAATTGATAGGAAAGGAAGTTGGTAACTTGGAAAAATGGCAAAAAAAAAAAAAAGAAAAAAAAAGGCGTAAAGGGGAAAAAAACAAGTGTCAGTATTCAACACTAGGTACATTAGGTACTGATTATCTTTTCTATTCTCAGTTGAAAATACTTAAGATTCTCTTTATAAAAACCACAATTAACACTCTTCAGACCTTATGACCTTATTTGTAATTTCATACAAAATTTCTATAGGCTATATTACCATATAATGAAAGACAAATAGTGTAAACATGTATTTTAAGTATTCCAAGCAAGAAAAGGAGATTTGAAAAAGTATATGTTTCTCAAAAGGTAAAAATATGTGAATACAGAGAAAACACTCTGAAGTATTTACTTTGCATCTCTAACTCCTGGGTAAAATTCTCAAAGATCTTAAATAAGTACGAATGATACTTAAGGTCTATATTCCATGTTGCAGACATAGCTAAGTGGAAGAGTGAATGCTTAGCATGGCTGAGACCCTGGCTTGATCTGCTAGCAATGCCCACCACAAATAAAAAGGAATTAAATAATTGGACTGTCCTTTTAATATCAAAGTTAATGGTAGAAGGGTAATTTTTTCCTAGACCATAGAAAGAGTACTATATAGACTTGTTTTAAATCTTTAAAAAAAGGTGTTATAGAACAAAATTCAAAACTATAGTTTTCCTTCTAATTGGTATGTTTTGTTATTCTGAATGATTCGTTGAATGCAGTTTCAGCAAAACTAGAAAGCTCAAGTGACTTTAAAGAAATGTTGAAACAACTCAACATGTATGAAATTGTTTTTATAAGTTTCTCTGTATAAATGACTATTTTTAAAATTAAAAACAGTTCAAGTTTAGAAATGTGAAGTCAAGCTTCAGTATATTTACTGAACATTACAATGGAAGAGATACCTAGATAATTCATATTTGAAGATAAATATGAAGTACTTAAACCACCAATAACTTTAGCTATGTTTATGATAATGGTCTTAATTATTACTAGGGGCATGTGTCATTTAAGTATAGACTAGGCAATTAAATGGTATCTTGATGAACTTGCAGAAATGAAATATAAATGTATGTATTAAAACCAATATTTAGAAATCTTTTCAGGTGTTTTAATTATTTTAGCATTTATAATTCATTCTAAGACACAAGCTTAAGATCTTTTAGTAAACTATAACAATAGATTCTTTTCTTAGAATTGGCATCTATTATTTTAGTAAATATATAAAGATATACACACAAAACAGATTCTGTAGGGTTTTTTTCCTTTAAGGAGAACAGTTCCTGCTATTTGGGAGGCTGAAGTATAAAGATCTCTTACTTCTAAAAGTTTGAGACTAATCTGGGAAAGAGGGTTAGAAATAAATAAACAAAAAACCTCAGAACCGTCTATACTTGAACTTTGTACCTTGGGACTGTTAAGAGATAGACTGAAACCAAAATGTAAATTTAAATCATCTTTATTGACACAATAGTGGAGAGAACAACTGTTAAAACAAACCAAAAATCCTGAAAGTTTGATACACTGGAATAGCTACTACTTACACAGTTGTTTAGGTTCATTTAGAAGTTAACAGGAACAAAAATCTTCTACTTAAACAAGCTAATTATTTTGGATGTTATAGTTTAAACTATAATTACTAAAGGTATGCCTCTTAGCTAATGTTTTAATTGTATCATATTACATAGGTTCAAGTTCTTTCTTCAAAGACTCATCAGAATAACATGGATTGAAGAGACTTTCGAACATTTGCCATCTCTTGCTGCTGCTGTTTCATGAAAGGAGATATGAAACATGTTTAATTTTTAGTTAAATGTTATAAAATTTTCAGCAAATAAAACATTTCAGTGCCTCCATTAATCCATATCTTTGCAATATAAAATAGAACTTACAGTTTCCATCATAACTTTTTTTTGCAACATAGCCATTTCTTTTTTAAGTTCACTTTGTGTGCCAATAAACAGATTATCATTATTCTTCTCCACATCTTCCAAACTCTAAAACACAAAAAGTCTATTTTAGTTATAAACTTTAAATTTCAACTAGTGGTTCTAAATTGTAAAATCTTCTAAAAGTAAAAATATTTTCATTATTCAGAAAATGCTCATTATTTATCCCAACATTCTAAGTAACTCATATAGACCAAATTTCCCACTATAAACAAGTAAATATATCACATTATTCAAATACAATTAAAGTACAACAGTAACATCATTGCCCAAAACAATAGTTTAATGAACTAAGGTCAAGGTGATAAAAAAGAAAATGGGGAAGGGAGCTAAACAAGATGGGAGAATTGTGAATTTGAGGATAGACTGGGTAATGTAGGATCTTGTCTCAAAAGAATAAGAAAATAAAATCTAGAAAGACTACAAGGTTTACCAGTATATAGAATTTTAAAAATTTCTAGTAAGTTTCTTAAGAGATCTGAGTATAATCTATTTATTGTGACTAAGAGTCAATGTGACTTAAATTCACAAAAGGGAATAAAATATTTATAGTATAAAGTCAAGTTAGAAGAAAAGAATTATTAAATATAATAATTTATATTATATTTGTGGGTACTAGGTTCTTTCCTTCTAGCATATGGGTCCCATAGACTGAACTCTGCCCCAGTATTTTGTTTTTCAAGACAAGGTCTCATAGTACAGGCAAGCTCACCTCAAACTCTAATCCTGTCTCCGGCTTAGAGGAATGTGCCATAACACCTAGCTAAAAAGTTTTTAAAAATTTAGTACTCATTCACCAAATATACAATATCCTGTTGCCTATTATGTAGAAAATACTGTTCTGTGGAGAACTAAAAAAATAATAATACATGAGTGCTTTCCTTTTTTCTAATCAGAAAAATTATGTAAACAACATAATTTTATAAGAATGGAAACACAACTCCAGTAGCTATTTAGTGGAATATATGAATAATTCCTGTTTAGTTAACAAAAAAAATATACTATTTCATTAATTAAAAGGGACTTAAAATATTCTAGAGGGATAGTATAACCAAAGCATGGGAATACGTTAAGTCTGAATTTAGAGAAAGCAATTATATAGAGAGTTTGGAGTAATGTGCATGTATAGATTGTACAACTAAAAATTTAGAAGAGACAACTACAGGCATATTTTCAGGAAGGAGATGTTTTATTAAGATTATAAGGCAGAGTCAAAGAATGGACTGAAGAAAAGAGAAATCAGTTAAGAGTTTTAATAGGACAAAGTGTGGTGAGAAAGTGAAATAGTACAAGCAGTATTAAACAGCAGAAATTAAAGAAACAATCAACCACTGTAGAGGTAAGAATTCTAGAATTTAATAACAATATAAAAGATAAAAGGGATAGAGAACAGGGCTTTAATACCAGCACTCAGGAGGCAGAGGCAGGCAGATCTCTAAGTTCAAGGCCACCCTGGTCTACAGAGTAAGTTCCAGGATAGCCAGGACTACACAGAGAAACCCTTCTCAAAAAATAAACAACAAAAACAACGAAAACCAGATATGGAGGAGTTAAAATTATACTGAAGTTTCTACCAAAATGGTAACATTTAGTGATAGAAGAAATCTTTTCAAGTACTTCCTCAAGTCATACCAATTAAATTGTTCTTAAGGAACAGTAGAGCAAGCTGACAAGGTCTCTTGAAAATACTTAAAAATTAACTTTTCTGTTCATATTAATCTTTAAAACTGCTTACTATTAGGCAACAGTTTTCTAGTATGCATATAGGTCAAGAGATAATTCTCAACTTAAAAAGTTTAAATTCTCAACTGTGTTAAATTTTGGGATAACCCCTCTCATAAGTTGGCATATAAAGTCATTGTGGTCACTGGAATAATTCTAAAAGCTAATATGCCAGAAAAGACCTATAATACATTTGAAAATAAGGAAATAATTCCAATGGGTGGTTCCTATTGAAAATACACTGGGAATACATGGATAAAAAACTGCAGAATAACTGCAGATAAAAGAAATAACTTATAAATTTACTATTTTCAGTTAAACAGCACAATGGTTAAAAAGTGTTATTATTTAATAAAGTATGGACTTAATGAATAACAACTTTTTAAGGTAAAATTGAAACTTTGTCATTTCTTGTCCTGAATAACCTTCACAGGACATTAGAATTTTACAGACATATTTATCACTTTGGTCACAAACAATTCAAAATAGAAATTTTAAAAATTAAAGCATTTTTTTGTGAATTTACAAAAGAATAATACTTAAATTATGGTTTATAAGAACATATGTTAGGGGCAAGAGATGGTTCAGTGGTTAAGAATACTTGTTCTTATATGGAGGACTTATGTTTGATTCCCGGGACCTACATGACAGGTCACAACCATTTGTAACTTTAATTTAAAGGATCTACTACCCTTTTCTGACCTCTGTGGGCAGTAGACAACATGTACATGGTGTACAGACATACATATAAAAACATTCATATACAATATTAAAAAAAGAACATGAGTTAGCTGGATGTGGTGGCTCACACCTTTAACACCAGCACTAGGGAAGAAAAGGCAAAAGAATCTGAGTTTGAAGCCAACCTAGTCTACATAGCAGGTTCCAGGCCAGGCAGGCAATATAGTGAGCCCTGTTTCAAACAAAAATAAAGGAGATACACAATAAAACAAAAACATGCTACTATGTATAACTCACCTTTATGAACTGCTCATGTAGCTGTTTGATTGCTTTCATTCTCTGGCTCTGAACAATTCTAGACTGCTGAAAAATCTTTTGTTGTTGTCGAAAAAGATTCTATAAACATTAAAAAAATGTAATAATGATTTGGTAAAAGTATTTTTGTTATTGTGGCCTTCATGCATGGTAGGCAAACACCTATCTCTGAGCTCTATCACAGTCATTTTTAAATTCAGCAAAAAGTAATTCCATATTAAACTTAAAAGGCATAGTTTAATGTTAATAACTAGTATTTTAACAACTATTATGAGTAAGTTTAAATACTTCCACCACTAACATGGACTATAATAATCCTATCAGTCAATGAGTATACATTTAAAAAAATTTTTTGAATATAAGGGTGTTAGATCCCCTGAAACTGGAGTTACAGGCAATTATAAGTTGTCATTTGAGTGCAAAGAACCAAACCAGGGTCATCTGTAAAACCAGTAAGAACTCACTGTATATGAACCATTGCTCCATCCCCAAATTTCTTTTTTGAGTCTAGGTTTCACTGTGTTGTACAGCCTCAGTAGGAACTTGGAACTCTTCCTACCTCTCCCTCCTAAGTAGTTGGGATTACAGGAGTATACCAACATAAAAGATTGAATAGGAAATCTCAGTTTTCAAGGTTTTGAGACAGGGTCTAAGCTGGCCTCAAATTTACTATGTAGTCAAAAATGGTCTTGAAGTGCTAGGTCCCTCTGCCTCTCTCTCTCAAATGCTGGGATTATAGACATGTTTTATTTAGTGAGTAAGATAGTGGAAAGTGAAAACCCACACCTGGTTTATGTAGTGCTGTGGGGATCGAGCTCAAAGCTTTGTGCATGCTAGAGTCTACCAACTGATACACATCCCTAGCCCCAAGACATTAGTGATTTTGATGTCTAACACAGATGTTTTCTGAATGTTTGTCTTTTGGTTCCTTAATCTATTCTCCACCAATGACTGTCTTCTAGTGTCCTTAATCCATTCACTTATATCCTTATAGAGACTCTGTCATTATAAATGGCATAACCTTTCTATAGTAGTTTATGTAATGACAAATTAATTGTATATTAACTATTTTGAGTCCCTTTGTGAGTATGTGTGAGTGTGTGTGAGTGTGTGTGTGTGTGTGTGTGTAATAAACAAAATCAATTTAGGTATTCATCAGTCATGTCCAAAGTAGAGGAAACTGAAACATAACAGTAAATTACCTACTGTTTCACAGCTAACTATTATTGAAGCAGAATTTGATTCCAATGTTTCTATAATCCAGGCGCTACCCACTGTACATATGATTTCTCTAGTATACTGTATATTCACCACTGCCTGCCTCTGGCTAACTCTTTAGTACTATAGTATAGCTCAATCTATAAACTGCAGGACTAAAAACTGCATTCTTCCTTTTACTGCAATTTTCATATTAAGTTACACAACACTCCTTTGTATATACACTTTGTTGCCTTCTGACTCACATTTACTTAGCTAAATCCCTATCTTGTAAAACTCAACTCTAGTTACTCTACATGATGATCCTACTAAATCAAAAGGAATCCAAAGAGAACAGTTTTTCATTAACATACATATCTACCACCTATCTAATCTATTTGTATTACTACTCATATACTCTATTTCCTCTTGTTTGTAAAGATAACTATACTCAGTCCAATTTCTTGTCTTTTCCATTCTCAAGAATTTAGCAATTTTCCTCCTCCTATTACTATTAAAATTTCTCTTCTGTAGCCAGACCTGGAGCTGCAGGCCTATAACCCCCAGCTTCTCTCAAGGTGGAAACAGGAAGTCAGAAGTTGAAATCCTATCTAGTACAGGATTAGTCTGGGTGTCTTGAGTTCTTGTCTCGAAATGAAAGGTAAAAACAAGGGCTGAGAATATAGTGTAGTGGAAGAACAGTTTTGTAGGCCTAGGTTTAATCTTCAATACTAGATATAGAGGCAAAGGCAGGTGGAGCTCTCTGAGTTCAAGGTCAGCCAGGACTACAAAGTGAGACCCTTTCTCTAAACAGAATGGGAGGGTTTACCTTCCATCATCAGTGGAGATAGAGAAATGATACAATTGGATAATTTAGAGTAAACCATATTCTAGATGGGGGCTATAGCTCAGTGATAACATGTTTCAGTAGACTGCACAAAGCATCTAGATTCAGTCCTTAGCACTCTGAGGGTACATGGGGGTGGTGGTGGAAGGGAGCGAGGAAGTACAATAAGCCATGTTGTGACTACAGTGATTGGCTAGGAATGAGCAAATGATCCAAACTAGATTAATGATGTTCCACCACATGGATTTCCTGCCAGTTATTCGGAAAGATCATCTCAGTCTATGTAGTCACTAAATTTGTAGTAAGTCTAGGACTTGGAGAATTAACTTAGTACATTAAAAGTTCACGGAGACCTAGCAGCAGAGTCCAGATAACACTATAATAAGCAAACCTTCCCTAAGCCAATTAAACTGGCATTATGTCTAAAGCTAATTTTATCTCCAAATTCTTTTATATAAACTAGTAATTCTTCTTTTATCCACTGACAAGTTTCTGTTACTTAAAATTGCAAGGATATCAGTTGATATCCTTAAGAAGACCAATGTTTTTAAGGATATTAATATTGTATGTGCCTATACTTCTGTGGTTTATCATTTGGCAATATTAAGACATGTACCTGACAGTGGGTAATAAAAATTGTCTTAGTTCTATGGACGTTAAGACTAGGTTCTTTACTTCTACTTGAGACTTAGTTATAATAGAGTAATTATAAAGTTACTTGTGAGCCAGGTGGTGGTGGCGCACGCCTTTAATCCCAGCACTTGGGAGCCAGAGGCAGGCGGATTTTGAGTTTGAGGCCAGCCTGGTCTACAGAGTTTCCAGGACATCCAGGGCTACACAGAGAAACCCTGTCTCGAAAAACCACAAGAAGAATACATACATACATAAATTAATAAATAAATAAATAAATAAATAAATAAAAATAAGGTTAATTGTGATACTAACAGTTAGTTTTTCTCCTTGTTCCTCAAATTTCTGCATATCCAGTTCCCACTGCTGCAACATACTCATAAATTGCTGAGAATATTCACTGTTAAGCTTCTGTCTGTAAAAAACAATGAATTTTGTCAAATTTAATACCAGTGTGAAAAGAACATTCAAAACAAATTTAATTCATATATCTTATGCTGTAAAAAGGAATCAATAGTTTAAAACTTTGATAAGAAAACTTAAAAACTTATGTTGATTTTAGTATTTTTTCCTAACAGATGTCTTCTTACATGCTTTACCTCTTGAAACTAAGGAAGTTTTATATCTTCCAAAAAAAAATTTACTTTTAATCTCCAAGAAATTTTTCATTTTTCCTACTGAATATAGTTCTGATGAGTAAATTATTTCTCTTAGGTTGCCTCCCCCATTTTGGCGTGGTAATGATTTTTAGCACAAAGGAATAGTCAAGCTGATTAAAATATGTAAATTACTTATGATATAAAACTGAATTTTTATATATTTTCACAGTTATCAAACAACAGTTTCTATGACATTTACTTCTTTTACTCAAGTAATGTATTTCCACAATGAATACTGATTAGTAACCTCCCAGTTATTTAAATGGAGGAAAAAAAGCAATCTCCACTGACTGCTAAGAAACATCTCAATTCTATGAAGGCATGAGGTTATAGGACTACTTGATTAGGGGGAAAAAGCCTAGCATTTTTACTAGAGACTCTAATAAGCAGACAGTACTATTTTTTGTAGGTAATTTGCACCAGGACATACTAAGAAATGATAAAGATGTAGCTCTTTA
Organism: Grammomys surdaster; assembly: GCF_004785775.1. NCBI lineage: Eukaryota > Metazoa > Chordata > Mammalia > Rodentia > Muridae > Grammomys > Grammomys surdaster. The sequence continues at coordinate 86,627 of NW_021605377.1, read as the reverse complement.
AAAACCTTACATTTCCTCTTGTTGTGTTTTCCAAATTTGCTCAATTTTCTGGTTACTGGCTTTGAAAGAAGCTTTGGTATACATTTCTATTCTTTTCCTCTTGGCAAGAAGAGCTTTGTTGATGTCAGCTATATTGAAAATAAACATTGAAATTTAATGTTGAAGAGAACTATTTTGTTCCACATAATCAAATAATATAAGTATGGGTTCGTTCAATAATATCAAGGAGATTTAAAATTAAATTTAGGGACCAAGGAGTTCAGCAGGAGAAAAAAAATTGTACTGGGCATGGTGGCACATGCCTTTAATCCCAGCACTTGGAAGGCAGAACTCTACAAGTGGATCTCTGTGAATTTTAGGCCAGTCTGGTCTACATAGTGATTTCCAGGCCAGTCAGGAAACATGGTTACCCACTGTCACAAATGAAGAAAAGCAAATAAACACTTGCCATAGCCTGACAGCCTAAGTTTGTTCACAAGAATCCATGGTGGAAGGGACAAACCAAGCCCTATCATCTTCCACAGTGGAAAAGGAGAGAAACTCCCAAAAGTGTCTTCTGACCTGCACAGACATGCTATCACACATGTAGACCTATACTCACACATACACATCACACACAAGTCATAAAATTTGAATGAAAACATTTTAAAAACTAACACCAACATGTGCTTTGAAAAATGCTTTGTATTTTAGAAACACTTAGAAGTTTGGATTTTCAGACTAAGGAAGCTTAGCCAGTAAAATCTATGAAAATATTACAAAATCCAAAATTGGCTGAATTCTGAAACATTGGTCTTAGATATTTTGGAATAAGAAATATATAAAATACCCAAACTTATCTCAATTATTATTTTTAATGAGTTAAATTTTAAATTTAAGAATGATTAAAAAATGAATAAAACAAAGGATCAAGGCCAGATTTATGAACAAACAGTAATAAAGTGTAAATATTTCTAAACTTATAGTATATCCCCCAAGTATGATGGGCCATACTTGGTGTTACTGTTAGAACTCATTACCAGAAATATTAAATTTTAAGAAAATCAAAAAAGATTATTAATAAAAATTTTAAAGTCAATACTATTAAACATTTTTAATAAATAAAAAAATTATAAAAAATTATAAAAAAATCTTAGTGAAATGTCTAAATAATGCATCTAAGAATACTTTATAATATTTTAGTGGGGGACTTCTTATTGTTGTTGTTGTGTTAAAATGAGGTTTTATAGCATAGCCCTGTCTGGTCTGGAATTCACCATGTAGATCAGGCTAACATCAAATTCAGACACCTTCATACCTCTGCTGTCTTAAGAGCTGGGTATGTGCTACCAAGCCTAGTTCACAGTGATTTGTATAAGGTACTTTTATCACTAATAAATATGGCAGTTTATTAAATACTTATCAATGTTTGCTATGTGTATATTTACCATAAAAATTACCTTTTAGTGACTATGATGTAACTATAATACATGTTTTGCATTTTCATCATTTATAGTAAGTTTATAAAGCAAACATTTTGTTACTACCAAATAGAACAATTCATATAAACACTTAATGGATTAATAATTCTTAAAGAAACAATTGTTTTTTGTAAAACAGTATTTTGGGGCTGGTGAGATGGCTCAACAAGTAAAAGTGCTTGCAGCAAAGCCTGACAATTTGAGTATGATCGCCAGAATCCATCCATATGGTAGGAAGAGACACTGACTCCAGCAAGTTGTAGTTTGCTTTCCACTCATGCACCATGGAATGCTGCCCACCTCCCTCCTGAAATGTTTTTTTTTTTTTTTAAAAAAAAAAGTATATTCTCCTAAACTAGTCAAGGTAACTGATGCCTGTAATACCAGCACCCACAAGTTTGAAGAGATACCCAGTTTAAGGCCAGTCTAGATTACCTAGCAAGTTTCTGTCTTAAAAAGAAGAAAATAAGCAGAATGTTGTCTCCTAATTAAACTTGTATAAAAACAGTATTTAAAACTTAAGGTCTTTGGCTCTGGTTATAAATCTTTTACTGGCTAAAGCTGTCTTTTTACATTCAATTACATAAATTACTATAAAATAATAATAGTTCTTTTTAATTGTTGTTGTTTGGTTTTTTGAGGCAGAGTCCTCTGTGTAGCCCTGGCTGTTATGGACTCAAGACCAGGTTGGCCTAGAACTCAGAGCTCTGCCTGCCTCTGCTGGGATTAAAGGCATGCATATATATAAAATCACTTTTCTGTGAATATAAAGAAATAAAAAAAAAACCTTTCCCCTCTATTTCTATAAAATTCTTAAAGTATCATGTTTACTTTTCATGTCATGAAAAAGGTTAAGAAAGAAAACCCATGATGATAAATCATAAATATTTATGCAAAACCCTATAGACATTAAAACTATTCACATATTGACCTCATTTCCTATTATGCAATTATTATACAGTTTTAAACAATTTTCTTTAAATATGTCTCCCAAAAACATACCTCCAAATTTTTCCAGCATATTCTGTACTTCACCTCTGTGAAAGATTAACAGTTAAAAAATTAAGACCAGGAGTATAATTCAGTGGTGGAACATTTGCCCAATGTGCTCAAAACCCTAGGTTTGATCCCTAACACCATTAAAAATAAAGCAAAAAAACCTTTAGAGATTCACAATATACTTGTATTGGGAGAAATACCACATACCAAGTATTTTATATCACTACTTGCTATGTAGACTGAAGTAGATTTTTCTTAAAGTAGTTTACTGAGCAAAGAAAACATCTGTGGGGCTTAGTGAAACAGCTGTTAGTTAAATGCTTGCTCTGCAAGCATGAACAGCTGACATTCAACCTCTCCATACATGACACATACATACATACACACACACACACACACACACACATACATACATGCACATACATACACACACACACACACAGGCCCTCAAGGCACTTGCATGCACACTCTCAAGTACTTTTTTGTAACATCTTACCCCACATCTTCAATTATTCCTGCAGATCTTTTCTTTCCATGTTTATCAATTATTGGAGTCTTTTCTATATTGACAAAATAAATTGTGAAATTAAATGTGCTATTTTGGTAAATTTTAATGAAATCTATTTGCAGTTCTTTCAGGATTTTGTAACAAATTTTAAAAGCAGATAAATATATTTTTTTGGAAAAATTAATTTATGTCACATTCATGACCCATTTTTTTAAAAGCAAAATTTCAAATATGTTCATGTACTGTTGCGACTACAAAGATAAGGAATACTCTTTGAAGTGTTACAACTTTGATATAGGTAGGGAGATCTGATAAGAAATGAAGTATGGGAGCTGAAGAGACAGCTCAGAGTGTAAGAGCACTGGCAGCTCTTCCAGAGGTCCTGAGTTCAATTCCCAGCAACCACATGGTGGCTCACACCATCTGGAATGAGATCTAATGCCCTCTTCTGGCATGCAGGTGTATATGCAGATAGAGTACTTATATATATAAATAAATCTTTAAAAAAAATCAAAACAACAAAGTTATGTGAAAATGTAGTTTTAATTGTAGTTTTAAGTTTTAAGTGTAGCAAGTTCAAAATAAATGGACTCTAGAACATTGTTAATACCCAACATTAGATATTTACCATCAGCAACATCTTCTTCTGATCCAGAAAGATCTTTATCTTCTTTCTCAAAGTCAAAGGCTTTTTTAGGCTGATCAATCAATGGCGGCTTTCCAGATTTCCCAGAATGCTTTCTGCCACCAGGCACCATCTTTAGATGTTTGCTTATTTAAAAAACAAAACAAAAAACAGCAAAAATCCACATATCTCTCAAACTGTTTATATTCAAAGACATGATTTAAGTAAACTTTTTTTTTTTTTGGCAGGGGTGGGGAGGCAGGGACTGAGGGGACACATGTATAGGGCAGAAACCAATTTGAAAAAGCCAGTTCTCTTCCACCAATTGGGTCCCTGGGATCAGACTCAGGTCAGGATTGAGAACAGGGACCACTGGGCCATGTTTCTGGCCTTGTATTTATTTTTTCATTGTACCAAAGATTATCATTTATCAATTTACAAAGAAGAAAAACACCACAGTGACAGCTTGAACACTGACTACAAATATGTTTCCACCTAGCCACTAGATCTGAATTTTGGTCCTATATGCCAGATACTTGGTAAATTTTAATTTGTATCTCAGAAAAGCAAAGTCATGGTTACCAGCAGGATAGATCACAAGCATTCCAAAAGTTGGTTATAACAATATAAATCTATAATATGTAGCTGTATAGGACTGAGGGTGTAGCTCAGTTAATTAATACATAGGAGGCCTTGGGTTCCATCCTTGGCACAGCATAAATGCATAAAACACACAATGGTTATATAAAGAGTTTTGGGGCAACTGGACTATCACCAAGCCTGTCTTAAGATCACTCATAAGTGTCTTAGCTCCTAGCCCCTCAAGTCCACCCTTATGTTCTCATGTTCCCAGTCCTATCCCTCCAATGCCTCATTCTTTCATCCCAGATTCCTCTCACCACTCAGTCCCCCAACCCATTACTCTCTAGTCCTTCATTCCTCCCAGGCCCTCATTCCAGAGACCTGCAGTCATTCACCCCTACAGCCCATCATTATCTCTATTCTTTATTCCTTATGCCACCACTCAGACCTCTAGCCTCTCATCTTAGTACCTGTCTCCTAAACCCCAAACCATCGTTTTCTAAGGCCCCAAGAACTTTATTTCATCAGCCTTATAAATTCCTCAACTCCAAATTGCCTCAGCACCAACCTGAGATTTCCTTAGTTCCCAATCACTAATTTTCTAAGCCCTCAGCCCTGATCTCTAACTTCATCAGAGCCCAACCCAGGCCTGCCTAGATTGTAAACCAGAGTTCCATACCTAAACCCTTAATTTTCTCAGTGTTTGATTTCTAAATTCCTATACTTCCTATTTTTAAATTTCTCCATCCTTGGGGCTGGAGAGATGGCTCAGAGGTTAAGAACACTGACTGCTCTTCCAGAGGTCCTGAGTTCAATTCCCAGCAACCACATGGTGGCTCACAACTATCTATAATAGCTGGTACCCTCTTCTGGCTGCAGGGATACATCCAGATAGAGTACTCATAAAAAATAAACAAAAAAATAAATTAAAAAAATCTAAAAAAAGAAAAAATGGGGGGGAGGAGAAGAGACCCCCCCAAAAAATTCTTCACCCCAAATTTCCTGATGCCCTGCCTCCTAGTTGACTTAGCACATTACCCCTAAATCTCTAGCCTCCTAATCCCTTAGGACGCAGGCCCTAATTCCATAAACCCCATTTTCTAAATTCTCTCCACCCCACCACCATTTCCCTAGGCCACAACCCCTAATTTGCCAGGCCACACCTACATTTCCCTAACCACACCCCCTAATTTCCTAGGTCCCACCCCTAACTCCCTAGTCCCCGCCCTTGTTTCACCTTGGGTCTGACCTCAGATCCCAACGTCTTTCTGTCTTTCCGCTAGCTTTCCTTAGCCCTTGATTCGTAGTCCCTAGGCCTGGACTCCTAATTCCCTAGGTTACCCACCAATTCCCCTCATCGCTGACCCAAATGCCCTTAGCCACGCCCCCTAGTCCCCAGGCCCCGCATCCTGATTTCCTTAGCCCTGGACGTCTAATTCCCTAGCCAGAGCCCTTAATTCCCTCAACTCCCAAATCCTGTTTTCCTAGGCCCGCCCCCTAACCCCCTAGGCTGCCATCAGGATTCCCTTAACCCCGACCCCTAATTCCCTATTAACTTCCGTTGGCCGTGACCTTTAATTCCCTCAGCCTGACCCTGATTTTCTAGGTCCGGCGGACCCCTACTTCCCTCGGCCCTGACCCCTAACTCCCTATCCCCGCCTCCCGATTTCTTTAGCAGTTGACTCCTAGTTCCCTCGGCCCCCAATCCTAAATCCTAGATCCCGCCGCCTAAATCCCTTAGACTCCAATTCCCTAGGCTCTGACCCCCGCTCCCTCGGCCTGACCCCCGCTCCCTCGGCCTGACCTCCGCTCCCTCGGCCTGACCCCCAGCTC